>NW_019396191.1:196427-211489 GCF_000591075.1 Eurytemora carolleeae
GTGATCTAAAAATTCATGTTGAAAGATTATTTTATTTATATATATTATATTATATTATATTATATATATATATTATATTATTATTATATTAATTATTCAAAAGAAAACCTGGAACACGAATTGGACCCTCTTCAATCTGAACCAAAGAGAATCAGGAAGAGTCAACACAGATATTCATGTTCGCAATGTGAATATGCGGCAATTACAGCAAGTTATCTAAAGATCCATGTAGAAAATAAACACAAAGGAGTGAGATATCCTTGCCCTGAATGCGACTATGCCGCAACTACAGTAGGTGCTCTGAAAATTCACGTGGAAAGTAAACATGAAGGTGTTAGATATCCTTGCCCTGAATGTGAGCATGCTGCAACTACAGCAAGTGATCTAACACGACATGTTAGAACTAAGCATGAAGGAGTGAGATATCTTTGTTCTATATGCGACTATGCCGCAACTCGAGCAAGTCTTCTGAAGATACATGTTGAAAGTAAACATGAAGGAGTGAGATATCCTTGCCGTGAATGTGAGCATGTTGCAACTACGGCAAGTGATCTTAGGAGACATATAAGAACTAAACATGAAGGATCGAGATATCCTTGTTCTCTATGCGACTATTCTACTACTCAAGCAAGTCATCTGAAGAAACATGTTGAAAGTAAACATAAATGAGAGAGAAATCCTTGCACTGAATGTGAGTAAGCTGCAAGTTCAGCAGGTGATCTGAAGATTCATGTTGAAAATTAACAGAAATGTGTGGGATAGACATGTTCTCAATGTGAGTATGTTGCTACTTTAGTCTAGTGGCATGTTAAGAATAATTATTAGCAGGATCAACGTTATTTTGTTAAAATAATTAGTAAAATAGTTTTTTTCTTAGATTTGTTTTTTAACTCATTAACTGTAATCCTAAATACTAAATGCTTTCTTTAATTTCAATATTTTACAGATTTGATTTTAAATTTTTTATATTACACCATGAATGCCATTTCTTATATTACATCTGACAAAAAATAAGTTTTCCAAAGAAATTTTATTTTATTTAGAAAAATATAAATTATGTTACTGTAATTTAGATGGTTGGTCAAAACATAGCTATACAAAATAATGATTTTAATAGCGGAATGTCATATTTTTCAGCTGATTGGTCATACAGGTGTGTCAGCTGTGTTAAAGCAACATGTTTAATTTTTACGAGTTCTGTATTTGCGGTTGCTTAGTTTTCTTTAGTTGTACCAGGTTTTAGAAGTTAAAGAAATAATTAATTTAATCAAATAAATAAAAAGATCTAAATAGATGGGACCTGCATTCATTTACATTTCAGATAGAATGGCAGAGATTATGAAGAAAGAATTAGATGTCAAGGAGTTTGAGACGACATCCACTGTAGAGGATACATGTTTCATTAATATATCTGAAGATAAAATAAAAATGGAAAATATAGAAGTACAAGGTAAACTTAAAACTTTAAATGATTTATTAATAAAGTAACAAACGGTCCAACTAACCAAAAAAAGAATAAATTACCAGAATCTTCCTGTTAAGAACTATAAAATTAGTACGCACATGTTTTTGATTTTCACACCATAATTAATAGTTGCAGGATTTGAAAATAATAGTTTTACTAATAATGTTAAAATAAAATTTAAAAAATATCCATTTTGAAAACAAGCTTAATGCTTAATTCAGGATGACTTTCTTATTCCTTTATTTAATTTTAAAAGAAAACACTGAAATTTCCATTTGGCTAGCTGGGCTAGTTTTAAAATCCATTATTTCAGTTTATGTCAAGTGGTGTTGCCAGCCTAATATATAGAAATCAACTATTCTGCTTCAGTTTTTCAACTCGATGGCTATAATTTCACGGATTATAATTTTTTCCTGGATTTGGAAATTCGAATTTTTTATCCCTGTGGTCATGTGAGGTCCCACAAAAAATGTGGACCCTATTTGTTCAGCCTTTATTGGACACAAACACGCAAAGTAATCTTTATGGGGTGAGTCTAGAAAAAACCGGGATTATCGATGTCTTGGAGAAAATTTTAACAATTTGTTTGATCGGGAAAAAAGTAAACAAATAAATTAAATAATAAAATTTTTTTAAAATATTGTTTTGCAGTTATTTATAACATTTAAAAATATTTTTTTTTATTACATGTATCTTTTTATGCCTAAAGTTCAAAGCAAACAAAAAATTTAATTTTTGTTCCAATTATTAAAATTCCGGTTTTTTATTCATTCTTTATAACAAAGCTCTTTGCTCATATTTATATTTTTGTAAATTTAAATATTAGTTTTACGTGGCCAACCGACTAAACCAAATTGACTGAAAGTTTTTTTTAAAAACCCATGGGCACCCTATGGGTAAAAGTTTAAAATTTTTTTTTCAAAATTCTATATTTTTTAAATTTCACGGAAAACGTAGTGCACTTCAGCTAGTTTATATGATAAAGCCCTTCGTCAATATATATACATATCTATATGTTAATGTCAGCTATAGCTGGCCAAATGGCTGAACCAAACTGGCTGAACATTTTTAGGAAACCCAGGGAAAAAATCGAAGTTAATTCAAATATTTTATTTTTTTTGAGGAAACCCATGGGTTCTTTGTATTTAATATATATAAAAGTTTACAAATGAACTTTATTACTAATAACAGAAAGTAGAAATAACTAATTAACTATTTAGAAGAAACCTTATATTCTGACTTGGATCCTCTTCAATCTGAATCAAAAAGAATAAGGAAGAGTCAACACAGATATTCATGTTCTCAATGCGAATATTTTGCATCAACAACAAGTAATCTGAAGTCCCATGTAGAAAGTAAACACAAAGGAGTGATCTATCCTTGTCCTGAATGTGAGTATGTAGCAGCTACAGCAGGTGCTCTCAAAATTCATCTAGAAAATGCAGCAAGTTACCTGAATAAAAATGTTAAAAATAAACATGAAGGAGTAAGATATCCGTGTTCTCAATGTGACTATGTTGCAACTAGAGCACATCATCTGAAGAGACATGTTGAAAGTAAACATAAAGGAGTAAGATATTTTTGTCCTCAATGTGAGCATGCTGCAACTACACCAAGTGATCTAACGCGGCATGTTAGAAATAAACATGAAGGAGTGAGATATTCATGTTCTCAGTGTGATAATGTTGCATCTCAAGCAGGTGCTCTTAAGATTCATGTTGAAAGTATACACGAAGGAGTAAGATATCCATGTTCGCAATGTGGGTATGTCGCAACTACAGCAGGTTCTCTGAAGAAACATGTTGAAAGTAAACATGAAGGAGTGAGATATCCTTGCCCTCAATGTGAGTATGCCGCAACTACAACAGGTGATCTAAAAATTCATGTTGAAAGTAAACATGAAGGAGTGAGATATCCATGTACGCAATGTGATTATGTTGCAACTCGAGCAAGTTATCTGAAGAGACATGTTGAAAGTAAACATAAAGGAGTAAGATATCCATGTTCGCAATGTGAATATGCCGCAACTCGAGCAACTCAGCTGAAGAAACATGTTGAAAGTAAACATAAAGGAGTAAGATATCTTTGTCCTCAATGTGAGTATGCCGCAACTACAGCAGCTGCTCTGAAATATCATGATGAAAGTATACACAAAGGTGTGAGATATCCATGTTTGCAATGTGAATATGTGGCAATTATAGCAAGTCATCTAAAGAGACATGTTGAAAGTATACACGAAGGAGTGAGATATCCTTGTTCTCAATGCAACTATACTGCTACTCGAGCATATTATCTAAAGAAACATGTTGAAAGTAATCATGAATGAGTGATGTATCTTCACACTGAATGTGAGTAAGCTGCAAGTTCAGCAGGTGATCTGAAGATTTATGTCGAAAAAGTGAGCCAAACTTGTAGTTGGATGACAACATTTTATGTCCCAAGTATTTTAGAATAATATTGCGTGGCCCTTCTAATCTGTTTGTACTGAGAGTACTGAGTGTACAGTACTGAATTCAATGAACTTCATTTGTTTACAATCTTTATTCTGCGAAGGTGAAATTACAAAACACAAACCAAATAATTCCGTATGGCCCAACTAGTCGTATTTATTCTATCTGTTCTACTTAGGTATTTATTTACATTAGCGTTTTGGTGCCCTAAAAGGGTCAATAACTACTAACCAGGTCCCCCCTAAGATTTTTCATTTTTTTCGTTATAAATGTGTGCACAGTAACAAACTAGCTTTTTGCCATTTAGGTAAAAATTGATATTTTTTTCCGAAAAGAATCTAATCCCTCTTTTCCATTCCCTTCCTCTTTTCTGTTTCCTCTTTCTCTTTCTTTCTTTTTCCTTATTTTCTTTATTTTTTCCTTCAAACCCCTTAAACAGCACATATTTGTGAAGGGCAAAATGAAAAATAAACACCCTGTGTTTTTTATCTGAAAATTTAATTTTTTTACGATTGATTTGCTTGGTTGCTAGTTCTTGTTGTTTTTTGTTTTTCCAATATTTTCCCTTAAATTATGAAAGAACATGTGTTTTCATGTAATTTATATTATTCATTTGTAAATTTTGTATTTTACACTTAAATATATTCAGATAGAATGGCAGAGTAAATATAAGAAAAGTTAATTATAGAAATGTTTGAGATAAAAGAAGAGATAGTTTCCTTCAAGGAAGAAACCCTTCCCTCCTCTACTGTAGAGACTACATGTACTGTTAGTCTACTTAAAGATGATAGAAAGATGGAAAATTCAGGAATACAAGGTAAAAATTACAGTTTTGGCTTCTTTATAACACTCTGAAACCTTTTTAATTCAAATTTTTTTCGTGAGCTCTTGGTCTCTTCTTAATGAAAATTGAAAGCTTGAAGTCCATATCTTCCCAGCTAAGGTTGGATAGATTATTATATTATTTCTGTTCGGTTTACAGTAGTTATACCTATCTTGCAAGAATTCCCATTATTACACAGTTCAGAAGGAACTATTTTAATATTGTTTGCTTCCTAACGTTTAAAAATGCTTATTCTTACACTGTAGGTGTAGAATTTTCATTTTTTAGCGCTCAGAAGAATGGAAATCATTACATTGTTAGAGCGTGAATGAAGATAAAATTTTACCAAGTATAAATTTATTTCAAAAACATAAATTTTAGTTTCAGTATAAAACAACACAAAACTAAGTCACCATAAACACGAATGTAAAATGAACAGAATTTTACATAAAATTAGGATAAAACTCATCCAAAATATACTCAAAATAAGGTTTTGAAAAATTAACAGATGTGCTTCGGTAGTTTGAGCTTCACGGTTCGGCTACCGCCACTCGGGCATAACAGTATCATTGCACATGTCATGCTAACTCTGTGATCCACGCACCCCAAAAGGGGGCTCAAGGTTGCAGGAAGGGGTTGTTACCTAGTAACACTTGTGTTATTGGGGAGTCATAATAGATAGATAGATACTAAAATGAATAACTATCTGTTCTCAGAAAACCAAAGTCCTAGTATGACATTTAAAAAAAAAAACTGGAAAGAAAGCTGAATTACAAATTTCAATACAATCAAGGAACAAAGTACAACAAAGGAATATAATTTTTCAACAAAATCTGCAAGCAATATGTCATCATTAAAGTGTATTAAAACATTCAAAAACACACTTCTGCTTCTGCTGTTTATTATTTATGATCTGAACCCTGTTCCTTGGTTTTGGAGGCCAGGTTCTACCCAGATAAGAGGGTACTAATAATATTTATGATTTTTTTTTTTTTTTAGCTGAACTAATCAACTTTTTATACAGAGTGTACCATATCACAAAGGATTATCTCTAAGGTTTTATGCTGAAATATGCACAAAATACTAGAAAATCTTGGTGTTTTTCATGTGCAAAATTTTTAATTAGGCTTATACATTTTTATCAACTGATTCATTAAAAATACACCCTTTTCATTCAGAAAGAAGGAGGTCAAATATTTTTATTCAATGGACAGTTATTTGTTAAAAATCAAGTTTAATCTTGTTTGTTTAGAAGATTTGTTTACGTAAATTTTTCCCTCAAAAATATTTTGCAAAAAAACCTTGTAAAATAAAATCTAATATGAAATTTTAGCCATCTTATGGTTTGAAAGGATTTTGTTCAGCTTAACAATTTTTTTGAAATTAAAACATGAAAAAGACATTGAAAACTATGATTGAGAGGGATTAATATAAATGTCGTCTTGCATCTTTTCATAGAGAAGTCTAAATGTCGTCTTATATTGCATCTTTTTGAAGATAAGCTGATCTGTCACACATGTGTGTCAGCTGTTTTAAAGCATCATGTTTCATTTTCATTAATTTGGGTTGCTTTGCTTTTCTTTAGTTGTATCAGGTTTTTGAAGTTAAAGAAATCATTAATTTAATCAAGTAAATAAAAAGATCTGAAAAAAATCAATACTTATTTAATTTTGTTTGTTTTACATTTGCTTTGATAATAGCAAATACCTTGGCCCTGCCTCTGTAGCTGCCTGCATATGATTTTGCAGCCCAGACCGACATTGTTGTCCACAATCTGCAATCAGCTCAAGTATAGGTATAAGCTAAAATGTGGCCGTGCTTAAAACTAGTGTATGAAATAAAAAAGCACTAATTGCAAAAAACCACAAACAAAAACCAATATTTTCCATTTTGTTATGAACATCGCATTTGGCATTGATTTAATATTGGACCTTAATAAACTGACAAATTGTAGCGTAAACCAGTTTTAGACCATTTTTAATCTGCAAAATAAGGATTTAAATATCAATGACTATCAAATCCCACAATTTATTAAATTTTACAATTTTACAGTCAGCACACAAATTCAGTTAATCAGGTATTTTAACATCTAGAAACAAACATAGAAATACAAGAATGCTTAACCAACAAAACATATCAAGCATTCAACGATTTTTCAAATCAAAGAAAACTGATATTGATCCACAAGCTTCACAGATATGTGTTGAGCAATCTTCATAGATGAGAACACTTAATTTGCAGACACTTCAACCTGCAAAACAAACTGATTGTTTTTTGTTTGGTTGAATTTTTGTTTTCTTCATTTAAAATATTTTCATTGTAAGTCTTTAATAATTTTGTACATTATTGACAAATATTTTTCATCAATAAAATTATTGTTTGGATTATTTGTCTGTATTGCATTGATTAAGCTTAAGTCATGTTTCAGATAGAATGGCAGAAATGATGAAAAAAGGATTAGATGTGAAGGACTGTAAGATAACCTCTACTGCAGTAGAAGATACAGTTTTTGTGAATATACCTGAAGATGAAATTAAGCTGGAAAATTCAGGAATACAAGGTAAACTTGATAGTTTTACAATTTTTAAACAAAGAATACAGAATAGCGTCACAGCTGGTTTTTACCCAATAACACAAGTGTTACCAGGTAACCACCCCTCCCTGCAACCCAGAGCCCCCTTTTGGGGTGCGTGGATCACAGAGTTAGCATGACATGTGCAATGATACTGTTATGCCAGAGTGGCGGTAGCCAAGCCGTGAAGCTCAAACTACCGAAGCCTGTATCTACAGCCTGGTATTAAATATGACAAAAGTTTTCCTTTTAAAATTTCCTATGGCCCTCTGGCCAGGCCACTGCTCTATACTACCAGCTACTACTTCAATGGCTACTAGCTAGGCTAGTTTTCCATAAGCGGCCTTTTCTCACAAGCTTCATTGGTTCCCCGCTACACTACACAGCTGGTTTTTACTTCAGGGGGGGGGGGCAGAAAATATAACAATAGCACAAATAATATAACTATATTTCAACAAAAATTAAAACCATTCTTTCATAAAAATATAAAATTTTTGATCATTTGTAATTCTTGTTAAATGGTTATACTGTATATATATGGTTGATTATTGAGTTGATTAACTCCACTATTTAGAATAGGTTCTTGGTAACACAACGGTACTTAAAATGGTTTTATGTTGGGTTTAAAATAGTTATATCATAGTCCAATATTATTATATTTCTAGACAAAAATGTTTATATTCTTGATTGGCTATATTATTGGTCTGTTATAATTTTATTCAGTTATATTTTTGGTGGCTATANTTTTCTCTTTGATTATGATTATGAAATTGAGAAAATATTGTTTGTTGCTTTAACACCATCTTTAGGGCAACTCTATCTGAACTTGCTGATTTAGCAAAAAAAACATTTTTGTTATTTATTTTTAAGTTAGAAAGAATTGATATCTTTTTATTGTAATTTTTAAGATATTGATATTTTATTGTAATTCTATATAGCTGAATATAGCGTCAGTTGTTAACTAATTACACAAGACCTTAATTAAAAGATAACATTTTTTGTTTTTATGGTTTTACATTTATATTGTTTTTTCTAGAATTTATTTAAAGCGTTTATCATAAAATTTCCCTCAAAAATTATTCTTCTTATTTTCTTCAGTTTTTGGTAACGTGTCATTTTTTGAAAAAATAGAAATTAAAGAGGAAATTAACAAAAGTAGAAATCGTAAGACTTCACTTCATTATTGATTTAGTATAGTCACTTCAATTTTGGGGTGTGGGTGTAGGACGTCCCTAAAAGCGTAATTTGATTTCTTATTATTCTGAAAGATTTAGCACCGTGTCGTTTTTGAAAAATAGTACTAAAGTTGTGTTCTCACTAAAATTTATTTAAAATGTATATTTTTGGGTGCAAAAGGGGGGGGGGGGGTTAGGATCAACGCTAGACCACATTAAAGGCCAACAAATGTAAACAGAGATACAACGGATAAATAAATACTAAGATTTGAGACGCTAAATATCTTTTATATTCAGGAGAAAACGTCGATTGTGAATTTGATCCTCTGCAATCTGAACCAAAACCAAAGAGAATCAAGAAGAGTGAAGATGTATATCCATGTTCTCTATGCGACTATGCCGCAACTCAAGCAATTCATCTGAAGCAACATGTTGAAAGTAAGCATGAAGGAGTGAGATATCCTTGTTCTTGGTGCGACTATGCTGCAACTCAGGCAAGTCATCTGAAGCAACATGTTGAAAGTAAACATGAAGGAGTAAGATATCCCTGTTCTCAATGCGACTATGCCGCAACTATAAGTAGTGATTTAAAGAAACATGTTAAAAGTAAACATGAAGGAGTGAGATATCCTTGTACTAAATGTGAGTTTGCCGCAACTCAGGCAAGTCAGCTGAAGCGACATATTGAAAGTAAACATGAAGGAGTGAGATATTACTGTTCTCAATGCGACTATGCCGCAACTCGCGCATCTTCTTTGAAAATTCATGCTGAAAGTAAACATGAAGGAGTGAGATATCTTTGTTCTCAATGCGACTTTGCCGCAACTCGAGCAGATTATCTGAAGAAACATGTTGAAAATAAACATGAAGGAGTAAGATATCCTTGTTCTCAATGCGACTATGCCGCAACTATAGCAAGTGATTTAAAAAAACATGTTAAAAGTAAACATGAAGGAGCGAGATATCCATGCACTCAATGTAATTATTCTGCAACTACAGCAAGTGATTTAACACGACATGTTAGAAATAAACATGAAGGAGTGAGATATCCTTGTTCTCGATGCAAATATGTCGCAACTCGAGCAAGTCTTCTGAAGAAACATGTTAAAAGTAAACATGAAGGGGTGAGGTACCCTCGCACTGAATGTGAGTAAGCTGAAAGTTTAGCAGGTGATCTGAAGATTCATGTTGAAAATAAACAGAAAAATGTGTGATAGACATGTTCTCAGTAAGAGTATGTTGCTACTTTAGTCTAGTGACATGTTAAGAATAATTATTTTTAGCGTGAGCTGTCTTTGTTTTTCAAAATTAGTTTGTTGATTAAAAAAGAATTACAGGGTTACACGGCCCGTGGAAACTTCAAAGAAGTTTACTGCTGCAGGGGGGGGGGGTCAATCAAAAAGATTTCTGTGTAAACCAAATCATTTATTCATTTCCAAAATGAACAAGCTTTGTAAGCTTCTTCCTGACTTTTTTTTGTAACGGCCAAAAAAGTTTTCTAAAAAGTGACTTCAGAAAATAAGAGACTTTTTACCAACGTTTTTATTTCGTCTTATGTCAAGAAATTGATCATCTTTTCCAAGTTAGCTGATCGGCCAAAATTATCATGTTTTTAGTTTTACTAATTCTTTGATTGGGTTTGCGTAGCCTGAATTTCATTTTATATGCTCAATTTATTTTTCAGAAATAATGGCTGAGATGATTAAGAAAGAAGTTGATGTCAAGGAATCTGAGACAACCTCTACTGTAGAGGAGACATGTTTCGTTGATATACCTCAAGATGAAATAAAACTGGAAAATGCCGAAACAAAAGGTAATCTTGATAAGTTTACATTTTCTTTAAAAATAGAAGCGTATTTTGCAACTATTTTTATTCTTTCAGTTTCCCTTGATTTAATTCTTAGAGAAAGTACTGTAATTTCAATTTGAAGAGCTAGGGGAGGGTAAAAATAGATTTTAAAATCCATTCTTAACATTTATATAAGGTCACATAGTGTTACCAGTCAAATATATTGCAATTTGCTATTCTTATTTAGCTTTTAACTGGATTGCTTTTGTAAAAATATTAAAAATAATTCTCTCTATAATTTGTGTTGCTTTTATGGAATATTACGGGCAACTGTAAAATTTTTATTTGATTTCACTAAATTTTCAAACTAAATTAGTGTGTGTCGTCATGTTTACAATTGAAAGAATACTAGGTTGCTTAATTTTGTTAGAATGATTTTACAGTTAAAAACAATTAAAATTCAATGTGGGTGGTTTCATATGTTTATGATATGATAAGTTTTGATTTTATAAGTTTAGTGATCATATGTTTTGTATGAGCTCCATAGGTTTTGCACAAATATTGATATTCTATTATTTCAGTTTATTAATAATGATAACAACAAAAAGTTCATAAATCAAATTTTTTTGATTTATATCTTTCACTATTCAGGAGAAAACATGAATCAGGGATTTGATCCTCTGCAATCTGAACCAAAGAAATTCAAGCGGTGTAATGATGGATATTCTTGTAATGATTGTGATTATGTAGCTTCAAGAGCTAATCATTTGAAGAGACATGTTGAAAATAGGCACATAGGAATAAGATATGTGTGTGATGAATGTGAGTATGTTGCAACTAGAGCTGATCACCTGAAGAGACATATTGAAAATAAACACAAGGGAGTGAGATATTCTTGCTCACAATGTGAGCATGTAACAACTACAGTACATGCTCTGAAGATTCATGTTGAAAGTAAACATGAAGGAGTTAGATATCTTTGTTCTCAATGCGATTATGCCGCAACTCGAGCAGAGCATCTGAAGAAACATATTGAAAGTAAACATGAAGGAGTGAGATATCCTTGTTCTCAATGCGACTATGCCGCAACTCGAGCAGATCTCCTGAAGAAACATATTGAAAGTAAACATGTAGCAGTGAAATTTCCTTGTTCTAAATGTGAATTTGTTGCAACCAGAGCAGACAGTTTTAAGAAACATTGTAAAAGTAAACATGAAGGAGTGAGATATCCTTGCTCACAATGTGAGAATGCTATAACTACAGTACATGCTCTGAAGATTCATGTTGAAAGTAAACATGAAGGAGTGAGATATCTTTGTTCTCAATGCGACTTTGCCGCAACTCGAGCAGAGCATCTGAAGCAACATGTTGAAAATAAACATGAAGGGGTTAGCTATCCTTGTTCTCAATGGGACTATGCCGCAACTATGGGTAGTGATTTAAGGAAACTTGTTGAAAGTAAACATGAAGAAGTGAGATATCCATGCCCTCAATGTGATTATGCTGCAACTACATCAGGTAATCTGAATATTCATGTTAAAAGTAAACATGAAGGAGTGAGATATCCTTGTTCTCAATGCGACCATGTCGCAACTCGAGCATCTAATCTGAAAATTCATGTTGAAAGCAAACATGAAGGGGTGAGATATCCATGCCCTCATTGTGATTATGCTGCAACTACATCAGATCATCTGAATATTCATGTTAAAAGTAAACATGAAGGAGTGAGATATCCTTGTTCTCAATGTGACTTTGCCGCCACTCGAGCATCTTCTCTGAAAATTCATGTTGAGAGTCAACATGAAGGAGTGAGATATCTTTGTCCTGAATGTGAGTTTACTACCACTAGAAAAAGTTACCTGAAAAAACACGTTGAAACTAAACATAATTAAGTGAGATATCCTTAAGTTTGTTTTTGTTCTCAATGCTTTATGTTGCAGCTCGAGCGTTTCTGTTGAAAATTCATGTTAAAAGTAAACATCAAGGAGTGATGTATCTTCTCACTGGATGTGAGTAAGCTGAAAGTTCAGCAGGTGATCTGAAGATTCATGTTGAAAATAAACAGAAAAGTGTGGGATAGACATGTTCTCAATGTGAGTGTGTTGCTACTTTAGTCAAGAGGCATGTTAAGAATAATTATTATTAGCCTGAACTGTCAATCAATCTACTTTTGAGATATCAAAGCTGTATTCAATCAATCAATCTACTTTGAAGATATTGGAGCTGTATTCAAATAATCAATCTACTCTGGAGATATCAAAGCTGTATTCAATCAATCAATCTACTCTGGAGATATCAGATCTGTATTCAATCAGTCAATCTACTCTTTAGACATTGGAGCAGTGTTAAATCAATCAATCTACTCTGGAGACATTAGAGCTGTATTCAATCAATCAATCAATCTACTCTGAAGATATTGGATCTATATTCAGTCAGTCAATCTACTTCGGAGATATTGGATCTCTCCTAACTTCATACAGTGTGCATAAAAAAACAGGACTATCAATGTTTTGGACAAAATATCCTAAATTTTTGTTTGTTTGCTTTATGAGACATACAAAAATTCTGCCACATTTTTAAGTTTAACTTTTGCCCTGCCCCCTTCCCCACATTAAGAAAATATTATTGTAAAATTGACCTAGTTGCCCAAGTTACTAAAAGTTACTCCAGCTGTTTACCCGCACTTGAACGATTTTACTAAATTTTCGGTACTATGTGAGTATGTTGCAACTACAACAGGTACTCTAGTCATGTTAAATGTAAACATGAAGGAGTGAGGTATCCTTAACCTAAATATGATTATGCTTCAACTACAGCAGGTACTCTAGTCATGTAAACATGAAGGAGTGAGGTATCCTTAACCTAAATATGATTATGCTGCAACTACAGCAAATGATCTGAAAAAAACATATTGAAAGTAAACACAAAGTAGGAAATAAAAAACTAATCAATATTGTAACTTATTCTGATCCCACATCTAACTGAAAATTTTAAAATCACATTTCCGGGGCTAACATTGATATAGTCTTAAAACAGAGAAGTCTAAGTTTTTGTACCTCTTAGTTTTTATTCATTTGAATTTTTTCATTTTTTTTGGGGTCGTTATTTTGTATCATATTTATTCTAAGTCTCATCCAGTCATACATAATAATTTTTCAGTTAACAATACATTTGAAAATATTACAATTCTAATATATGTTACGAAGTTACAAGTTTGCAGATTTTTGACTAAAACTTTTAATTTTATTTATGAAAATACAACTTTATAAGAAATTTTATCAAATGAAATTAAAGACTTTTGATCGTAAGGATTTTCTTTTTAAATCAATAGGAATAACTCAGTAGAATTATTTAATACTGTATGTAATCATGAGATGTTTACGAATTTGTCCTCTTTTTGTTCTTTATTGAGCTAGGTCTTGTTGTTATAGACCTACACTTTATGTATTTTTCATAGTATTGTTAACATTTGAAACTCACGAGTTGGTCTTTCACTTTTAGGAAGGTTTGGAATAGAAATAGGTTTATATTTTGTTGAGTTTTTTAGAAATAATTCCATCCTTTCTCGTTTCTTTGAAAGTGCAGTGTTTGAAAAATATTGACAGCTTTTCTTCAATGATGTTTAGTACAGTTAAATTATATTAGACTGTTTAAGTCTCCCTTTTGAATATACAACGATAAGAAGTCATGTTGAATAAGAGACAAAAGTTTAAAACTGACAAAATACTTGGATTCCAGACAAATTAAAAAAAATCAATATAAAATCATTTGAAAATATGAGGAACTTAACATTTTTACATCTCTGGACGTTTTTCTAATCTGGAGAACTGGATAAATTTTTATGTATTACTGTTCTCATTCTATTTAACTTTTTTAAGAGAGGATCATAGGAAAGATAAATAAACACAGAAATATTAAGAGGAGGAAGATTTTACTTGTATTAGTTTTATATTTTTCTTCTTTTTTTCTCCGTCTCTGATTTCGCCTTCTGTATATAGAAAACAAAGATAATTAAATCCTTAGTCCATAAAACTTCAAACGGTTTCGCCTAAGGAATCTATTATAAAAGGTGTCAATATTTTTTTCAAAACAGGGTTTTTTTTTGGGGGGGGCACAAATATTTTTTTTTGCTGCCCCCCTACACAAATGCTCTCGTAGGCCCCTGAAAGGCTGTATTTCATTAAGTATGCTTCATTTACTTTTCAGATAAAATGGCAGAGATTATGAAGAAAGAATTAGATATCAAGGACTTTGAGATGACATCTACTGTAGAGAATACATGTTTTATTGATATACCTGAAGATGAAATTAAGATGGAAAATATAGAAGTAAAAGGTAAACTAAAAAATTAAAATATTATTTTTTAACAATGGAACAATGGCGTGGCCCACCGAAATATAAGAATGAATTATCAGAATCTTCTTGTTAACAATTTTTGCATAAGACACACATGTTTTTGATTCTCCTTATTATCAACTTTTAGTAGTTAGAGGACGGGTGCACCTCAATTGTAGTTTTAACTCATAACTCTTAAGCTTAATAGTGAGGACACTACAGTACACTCCAATTATTTCATGTAAGTAGCCGAATTTCAAGTTGTACACTGTACAGTACAAATACAGACTATATAAGGCAAAAAGGGATAGTGCGCCAAATGAATGATCCCCTTCTAGTGAAATATATGTAAGGGGGGAGGGCAGTGGCGGACATAAGGGGGGTTATTGGGGTTATTTACCCCCCCCTAGAATCCTGGGGGTAAATACCCCCCCCTAGAATCCTGGGGGTAAA
>NW_019396191.1:211562-231858 GCF_000591075.1 Eurytemora carolleeae
AAATATTTCCCCCCACCCTACAGAATCCTTATGTCCGCCCCTGGGGGAGGGAGGATATTGTGCCAAATTTGCAAATAATATATAGTATTATTCAAACTTAAAAAATAAACAAAATATTCACCATTCGGAGGACAAGCACAATGACTTTTTATTTCATTTCTTTATTTAAAATAAATTAAATTAAAAATCCATTGTTTACTAGGCTCGCTTTAAATAATTTTAAATTTTAAGTGTTGCTCTGAACGTCGGCACTTATATATCATTTTCAAATTTTGGCTTATTTTTTTCGAATTGGTGCATTTTTTCTTTCAATTTTGGTTTTTCATAAACCTTCCTTGGGGTTAAACAATCACGGATTATCAATTTTTTGGGGATTTTAAAGAACCGAAAATTTTCCATGAAATTTTTAAAAAATTCTGACTATCATAAGTTCCCTGGAGTCTTGTGAGGTCCCACAAAAAAAATATTGGCCTTATCAGTTCAGCCGTTATTACGTTTATTGGATACAAACAAACGCCCCAACAAACACGCGAGTATATATATAACAGTATCATTTCACATGTCATACTAACTCTGTGATCCATGCACCCCTTAAAAGGGGGCTCTGGGTTGTAGGGAGGGTTGGTTACCTGATAACACTTGAGTTATTGGGGAGTCTTAATAAATAGATAGATATATATATAGATAATAACCATACTAATGTGTGTTGCTTTTATGAAATATTCACTATTCAGGGCAACTGGGAAATTTTAGAAAGAATAAACTGCAAATACCTTGTATTTAATAAATATATGAAAGTTTACAAATAAACTTTATAAGTAATACCAGATGTAAAAATAACTAATTTTCTATTTAGATGAAAACTCAGATTATGAATTGGACCCTCTACAATCTGAACCAAAGAGAATCAGGAAGAGTCAACACAGATATTCATGTTCTCAATTCAAATATTTTGCATTAACAACAAGGAATCTGAAGATCCATGTAGATAGTAAGCACGAAGGAGGATATCCTTGCCCAGAATGTGATTTTGCTGCAACTACAGCTGTTATCCTGAAGACTCATGTTGAAAGTATACACGAAGGAGTGTAGGGTTTCCAACGTAATAGAATATTCTCTTATGCGTAATTACGTGCAGTTACGCGTAATGATTTTCATTTCGTGTAATTTCACAGGATTACGCGTTATTGGGGAAATATCCATTTCTCGAAATTACGGCGTAATTTCACGTAATTTATATAACGTAATTTTGCGAAATTTCGTAATGATTACGCGTAATAAGCGAAAATATAATTACGCGTAATTACGGCGTAATTTCGCATAATTTCTACAACGTAATTTCGTGAAATTTTGTAATGATTATGCGTAATAGGCGAAACTATAATTACTCGTAATTACGACGTATTTAGCGAAACTTCAATTTCGCGAAATTACGCCGTAATAGATACATGTTGAAATTAAACATAAAGGAGTGAGATATCCTTGCCCTCAATGTGAGCATGCTGCAACTGCAGCAGGTGCTCTGAAGATTTATGTTGAAAGTAAATACAAAGGAGTGAGATTTCATTGCTCACAATGTGAGCATGCTGCAACTGCAGCAGGTGCTCTGAAGATTTATGTTGAAAGTAAATACAAAGGAGTGAGATTTCATTGCTCACAATGTGAGCATGCTGCAACTGCAGCAGGTGCTCTGAAGATTCATGTTGAAAGTAAACATAAAGGAGTTAGATAACCTTGTTCGCAATGTAAATATGTTGCACCTTCAGCACAGGGTTTAAAGAAGCATGTTAAAAATAAGCATGCTCGTTAGTTATCTCTGTTTCCAAAGTTAATATGTTGCTAAAATAAAAGTAGTCATAAAAGTTAGCGTTTTAGTGTGTGCATTAGCTTACGAAGGTCCTCAGATATGCTGAATTTTACTTCTATTTTACAAGAATTGTTCTTATATTTTTAGAAACTATTATTTAAGATTTGTTAAATATCACATTGTTCATAACATAGATTTTAAAGTCTATATCATAAGTAATTGTTGATGTTTACTGTAGTTCATGATTGTTTTATATCCTTTCAGAATATTACATTTTTAATGCTTGTTTAGGTGACTAGATAGAATGGCAGTTGGTTAAACTGAGTGAGGAAGACGACTTTCGGGAGCGCCCCTGCAGATTACCTTTCTTTGTACTCTGCTCTACTGTACGCGGCCCTCGCCCACCACATGTTCTACTCTTGCCCGGTTCTACTTCTCTCTCTCCCTACCTGTCTGTGAGCCAGTCTCTATTCTAACCTTGGCGTGAACACACCTTCTCCCTCTACTAGCTTCTCCCTATAAGATTAGGACAGTTACGTTTTTTCTTATTTCTATTAAATCTTCAACCTTTCCCAATACAATTTCTTTTTGCTCATTTCCAATGGCATAATCCTCTGCTAATTTCCTTAACTCACTTAATTTTGCTTTCTATCTTTATCTTGTTTTCTTAGTTTTCTTTATTACCCATTTACCTTATATAAGTTGGGACTAAATAAGTCAATTTCTTTTTCTTGGAAACTTTTATACTCATATACCTTTCTCAAAATAGTTTTTATTTTTCTATATTTCTTTTCTTATTCAGATTTCATTACTCCTTATATCGTACTTCCTTTTTCAAGCATTAATCCCTCTTTGCATAGAATTTTTAATTATTGTTATCTTATTTAACCATTTTTAGGATTCTTACTCTTAATAATCTATTTTAAATTCTTAGTCACTATTTAAAAATTTTTTCTTTTCATTCTTTTTAACTTATAATTGATCAGTTATTTTATTATTTTTTAATCTATTAGTTTTCAAAGTTTCTTTTCTTAATTACCCAATCATTTTAGGTTTACTCAAAATTTTTTAATTCTTTTTACCTCATTTAAATAATCCTTTCACGATACTTTTTATTACTTGTTGTCCATTTGAATTATTTTCTCACTTTATTACTAATTTTCTTTCTTTTAAATATTTTTTATCAGGAATATTTTTATTGATTGTTAATTAATTGATTCATTTTCTTACTTAAATTTAACCTAATTTTATCACGAAACTGTTTTACTTGTTGTTTAATTGATTTAATTTTCTTACTTTATTAATAAATTTCTTTCATTTAAATATTTTTATCAGGAATCATTTTATATTGTTAGTCATTTGTTTCAATTTTTTCTTACTTTATTAAAAATTCAATTTATTTTTTCATTGAATCTTTTACTAGTAACCCTCTAATTTTTCGCTGTCTTTTTAATTACCTTCAATTAATCTCTTCCTTTTTTAGTGATGCCGCGACGCACGCTCACAAAAAAAATCATTAAAAAATCAAATTATACAAATTAAAAAAATGTCATGTTTCTTCATGAAATGATGCTCTCGTAGCGTAGTTCTAAGTTTTGCCTTAAAGCTTTTTCTTTTTACAATAAAATTAGCTCAAATATTTTTAAGATAAATTAAATCTGTAAAAATATTTTTTGAATAGTTCATATTGTCAATAATTAAAAAATCATTGTCCGGAAACGGATCGAAAATATTGGGAAATCCCTCAAAAATATTTGACCTGTAAAAACCAGAATCCGACCTAAAAATCGGTGAAACCGATCGAAAAAAGAGGGGAGTCCCTCAAAAAATGATATAAGGGATTTCTGATTATTTTTGAGAAAACAGGAAACACCTCAAAAAATTACAATTAGCGGAGGTTTCCGTTTCCATGTTGAGGCGTTTCCATGTCAACATTCAAAAATACCATTACTTTCCCTCGACTGATTTCTAGCAAGAGCTCAGCCTGAATATTTGTATATCTTTAGAAAACCAATATCATAACTGTTAATGTAGGATTTATTGTTAGAGCACTATTAGACAGTTGTAAGCTTGTTAAGTAAATCAATTCAGGATCTTTGAATTTACAAGAGACATAGTTTTTACTCCCTGGAAACCTGGTAATAAATGATATAATGGCTCTTGTAAAAAGCATGCAGCTTGAGAAATATTATTAATCTAAAAAGAAAAAATTAGCCGATATATGATTGAAAGATTATGAAAGATGAAGAAGAAATATAGAAATATCAAAATATTTGTATCTGATATCATATAAATATTGTAAAATATTGTAAAATTTGATTAAAATAAATTATCAAAGTTAAAATTATCTGAAAAGAACATTTTAAAAAGGCATGAAATCAAACAAAAATTGGTCAACCAACCTTATTTTATTCATAACTTAATACAGTAATCAAAAAAGAACATTCGGAAAAAATATTTTAAACATATATTTAATAGTAATAATTGGTTAATGGATATTAATTTTAAATACTAGACAAAAACATGTAGGAGGTCACAATGGCAGTAAATATATATACAGGGTGTCCCACGAAACATGACAATAGCAAGACGACTTGAAAGTCGTCTTTGGTGTTTGAATTTATTTGTGACATTTAGTCTTCTATCTACTTTAACATGTATGATTCTTGAATCAATTATCACATAATTCTCCTATCCCTGGCATTTCCAAAAAGTGGTCTGTTTTTTTTGTGCTTTCAGTATTACCGGAGATATAAAGAGTTTGGTTCAGATTTCAATTTTGTTAAATAAAAGCAAAATTGTCGAAATCTGAACGAAATTCTTCATATCTCGGGCAATATTGAAAGCACAAAAAAGGCAGACCACATTTTGGAAATGGCAGGACTAGGGAAATTTTGTGATTATTATCTCTAGAAATTTACTTCTAAGATTAGGTTGACAAATAAACGCAGCAAATTATATAAAAAATCATTCAAGTCGTCTTGCATACTGTCATGTTTCGTGGGACACCCTGTATATAAAGATATATAATGTATACTTATAATTAAGAGTCTTTTCAAGATTCTGGAACCATTCCTTTTCAAAAGAGGAATTGTAATTTTACAGTCAAGACGTCTCCTTTTTTAAGGCGTGTACCATAGTTTGGTAACAGTTAAAATTGTTTGATCTAATTTGTTAGAATCTGTAATCATAGCAGTTTCATCACCTAAAAAACGAACAATGAAAAGTAGAAAAAATCAATTTTACGCATTTTACCATCTTTGCTGAAGATCAGTATAATCTTGTCACCAGCACACATTTGAAATGCTCCTTCGCTTCTGTACGGGGCATCAATCAGAACGTCAGACTCATAGACCTAGAACACATTGTATCCAAATAGATTATCGCTTACAATAGGTGGCAACAGAGAAATGGACCAATTATATATGACGTCACAAGTGTCAAATATAACAAGGAAAACAAAGTGTAAAAACAGAAAATAAAGAATACATAAAGTTACAATTATTTTTCTGTAAAAAAAGCACTTTTTTCTGAAATTAACACTATTATCAATAATTTTGTCGGACGCAAACAATAAGTTGAAACTTATGACTTAAAGATACAGCTGTATACTGAGAGTGTACAAATTCTACGTTGCCATTGACTCTATTTGATTGTATCTATAAACCTAATAGTTACTATGAATATTAGAGGAGGTCATGAGTTGACCTTTTTGATTAAACACATTGAAACAAAACAACCCTGGTTTTAATAGGGCCCATGAAGTCTAAATATGAAACAAATTTGGGGGCCAGTAGTTTTTAGCATTTCTCATTTTATAGTTAACATGTAACATAAAATAACATATGTAACATAAAATAAAATTTGTGAACCAGAGATCCCTCTCCAAAAATTCCAAATATACATTTAGGGCTTTATTGATTTTTATAGGTCAAATATTTCAGGAGAAATAGGTAGTTTAATAGTCAAGTTTTTGCCTTTTTTGGATCTTTTAGCCCCTTTATTTAAGCATGATTAAATTAATTTTAAAATAATGCTCTTGATTTTCTAAATCTTCAAAGCCTTGAGAGTAGATGATTTGACAATGAATACCATATAATTCATTTTTTGGGCATAATAAACAGATTTTAAAAATAAGACATTCAGATTCTCAGAAAATGAAGACGACATTTAAATATGCTTTTATAATTTGTAAGGGTCAATAAATGTTTGCATATGTAATGTAATTTTTGTTAACTATCCAATTCATCCAATTGCATATTAAACTGATCCATCACACTGTAATAATAACAGATATGTTAGTGTTTAAAAATCAATTATATTGATAATAATACCTTTGATTTCAATGTTGCAGGTAAGGAGAAAGGATCCCTTGATAATATATTATTAGTTTACTAGAAGAGCATATTATGTTTTACAGTATGCACTATGCAAAACAACTTGAAACGCTTGTCCACAGATAGTACCCTTGTTACCTTTATTGAGCCTTAGCTAAAGATTTTTCCTTCATTTGTAACTTGTGAACCAAGCCAAACCAAACCAAAAACAAAACCAATAAGTGCGAGTTTGCTCCATTGTGTTAATATTCTGAAACAAATACCGTCTTCACACAGAAAACGACGACGTCAGAACCTTGGAAATGGAAATTTTCGCACTTCAATGTTGAATTTAAAGATTTTTTCAGAAATCAATTTATTTTTTAAATAATATCTCAAATTATTTTGTACTTCCTACTTAAGTCTGAAAACCACGACCTCCTCTAATGAATATCCAGGTAATAATTAGGCATTATGTCATAAGTATTAGGAATAATTTTCGAAATTATCAAGGATTTGCTGTGGTCAAGACCGTGTGTCAACTTACCGAGTTCTTAGTGTCTTGAGTTATGAGATTGGAACATGTTTGAGTAGAAATGTCTGCACATCCATCTAATGGGTCTCTTTTAGAAACCTGGAGCATATACAGGGTGTCCCACGAAACATGACAATATCTAGACGATTTTGAAGGTCGTCTTAGAACTTTGAAATAATTTGCGGCATTTTTTCGAAAACTTTTTTTTATGAGGAAAATTCTAGAATTAATAATCACAAAATACCCCTTGTCTTGGCATTTCCAAATTGTGGTCTTCTTTTTTTGTGCTTTCAATATTTCCGGAGAAATGATGAATTTCCTTCAGATCTGGACAATATTGGTTTTATTTTATAAAAATTAAATCTGAACGAAATTCTTAATATCTCCGGTAATATTGAATGCACAAAAAAGGCAAACCACAATTTGGAAACGGCAGGACTAGGCAAATTGTGTGATTATTGTTTCAGGAATCATGCATGTAAAAGAAGGTGGAAGACTGAACGTCACCAATTACTTAAAAGTTGAAAGACGACTTTCAATTCGTCTTGTTAGTGTCATGTTTCGTGGGACACCCTGTATCTAAAACTGTATTTGGAACAGGAGAGATTAAAGAGAACAGCTTACAGAAACTGATGAGGTAAAAGCAGAAGGTAAATCTGTAATTCAGTAAATTTGTTGACAAGAAATGCTGTTCGCACCAAGTGTTGAATAACTTAACACCATGACAAATGGAATAACTAGGTTACAGGGGTAACGAGGGAGGGGGTGCAGAGGCGCCATGATCCCCGCAAAAATGACCTCCGAGCCTCCGGATTTGCAGAATTACCTCCAGGCCCCGCAAAAATGACCTCCAAGCCTCCTGCCATTCTGTCTCCAAGCCCCGCATTTAGGCTCCAATAAAAGAATATTTGGCTTTTATTTCCACCAAGAACCTTTTTTTAAAAAATTCTCAACATGATGAAATAGTTCAGAATGATACATTAACATTTTGTATTGAAAAGTGAATTTTAATTGAGATTAAAGGCTTGTATTTTGTTTTTCTAAATTTCACAAATTCCTTAAATTGTGAAAAACTATTGCAGTTTTGTATAAAGATAGAAAAATTTTATATTATTTTAGAGGGGTCTCATATACAAATCAAACAATATCAGCAGCAATTTACAAAACAAGGTAGTTTTTGTGAAATCCTTGTATTTGTGATTTTATCGTATGCTTTAGAAAATATTGAAGAACTATTTTTTAAAAATTGAAACAAAGAATTAAAATAATTTAAATATCTATTACATGCTATACTAACAGGTTAGGGCAGCTTCGTGTCATATCTTGTTGTTTTAATAAGTTAAATTTTTATATTAATAATTCGAGGAATTAGTCATATAAATAAAAATTGATATACAGATGTGGGGGGAGGGGGTGCGCAAAAACTCGTATATTATAGGACAGATCCTCAATAATTTGCATTTTATGATAAAATGTAATGCCAAGGAATCGAGAGTTAATAAAATCTTCAAATCATGATGCCTTCAAAAATATTAGATACGTCGTTAATAAAGGTCGTCTTTTACTCATTCCATCTTAATGTGAACTTTTACAGAAAAACAACTCCAGAGTCTAAAACTAAAGAACGAAAAGTTTTGACTTAAATTTTAAGTTCATGGTTAAATGCCACATTTGACTTAATTTAAACCTGAACTTTAACCGTGAGGTTAAATATTTAACCCTGTGGTTAAATATTTAACTCGCCGAAATCGACGAGTTGAAACTTAAACACAGAGGGTTAAAATCTTGAACCGCAATCCCTATTTTTCTATCATCATTCAGCGGTAAGCGGCATTCAACTAATTACGATATATTTAAAAGTAAAAACCTTGATTTAATATATTTCACGTTTTAGATTAATTAATGTTTGCACGTATACCCAAAATACGGTTGTAACTGGAAATATGCTTTGCTTTCCGTCACGTAAATAACTTAAAATTTAAAAAACAGCTGATTACCGAATTTACCGATACTTACGTAATAATTCTTCAAATCCTTTTCTCTGATTAGTTCAGATTTTTCCCGGGAAATTCAAATTTAAAATTGATAAAGTTTAATATTTAAGTAGCTATTCATTATTTTACAGAACTTTTAACCTCGAACTTAAAATTCGCGCATTCTTTAGTTTTAGACTCAGAACAATTGAATGAATTAACATGTCAAAATTGTTGATTAAACGGTTCTTAAAACTATGACGGAGTCTACTATGAAGAGATATGTTTTGATATTTGTTTGGTTAAGCCAATAAATTTAGAAAAAATAAAAACAACAAGCGGAGACCAAAATGCTTGGCGTGGAGACAGAATGGCGGGAGGCTTGGTGACGTCACGGAGGCTGGGAGACCAGTTTTGCGGGGCCTGTAGGTAATTCTGCAAATCCGGAGGCTTGGAGGTCATTTTTGCGGAGATCAAGGCGCCTCTGCACCACCCTCCCTCGAGTAACAGGAGGGCAGAAGAGTAAAGTGTAGAAGAGCATATTATGTTTTACAGTATGCACTATGCAAAACAACTTGAAACGCTTGTCCACAGATTTTTTCTCCGTTTTTTAAACAAAAAATAATGTATTTTTTCGGAAAAGAAATAAAAAATTAAGTAAATAATAATCTGATTAATTAAGTAAAGCATTATGAATGTATGTAAGGATTCCGTAAGATTGTGTTTCACATCAGAGATAAAACTTCATGTTATTTTAGTTCCTGTTTGTAGAATGGAAGTAATTTAGAAATAGCCTCTTTAAAAATAATAAATAATACCCTGAAAGCCTGGATTCTAGAATTGGAACCAGCCTCTAATACTGTCATGAAGGTGGACATCTCAACCTTAAAGAAATTAATTTAATTTCATGCTAATTTACTAAAATGATTATGATTACCTGATACCACCCATCCTGGTTTATTTGAACATCTGTGGAATCAGCAGATCGTCCAACCTAGAACCAAGCTTGATGATCACATTCATGAATCTATCAGTTATCAATGTATTTAGTTTTCTGAAAGATTAATCCCCCTTGAATAGCCAAGGAACTCATAAGGAACAACTAAATTTGAGGGTTCAAGCATATGTATCTCTGAAAGTGTTGCAACATGGATAACCAGATCAATCATTGTAGAATAGAGCCATTCATAAGTCTTGACCTTAGTTCTGATATTCTTAATCTCTAATCTTTAGAACTTACCCGATTTGAGAAGAAGACATGAAAATAGCTTGTTTGGTAGACAGTTTGGTTGATGACATTTGGTGGTTCTGATTCGATACATGAGTTAAATACAACTCGATAGTAGTATCTAAAATTATTTTTAAATGTGTTTTAAATGTTACAATTAAATGATGTAAACCTTTGATATTTTAAATTCATATTGTTTGATATAACAGAAGTCTTAGTTTGAAATATCTAAGGTCTGCAACATTGGGTAGGTAAGATATAGGGTTTTGAAAATCGGATTTTGAAGCAAAGAATTTGTTCCCTTGATAACTTACGGTAAGACACTGCAGCTGTTGGGTTCGGCTTTTTCGGATGACCTGCAAGATTATATAATTACTAATCAACCATTTTAAATATTAAAATCATATTATGATTCTAATTTTCTGAAGGACTATTACTTACTTGATAAATGGCAATGGTCCAGTTTTCACTCCTAGAGCGCATTGAACACTTGGCTGTTCTAGCATTTTTTAATATCATTATCATCAATATTATTAATAAAAAGTTTTTTTTTCAAGAAATAATAAAACATTGTCAATTAAAACTTACTTAAATATTTAGCCCAAGTAAGCAGTCCATCTCCTGAAACATTTGAAATTAAAATATCAAATCTATACTGATCTGCAAATCTACCTGCTGAATTCAATATTACCGTACAAATCAGTTCTCACAAATTATATAATCATGATAGTGATGAGTTTAAGGGTTAAGTAAGGGTTAATGAGAGTATAGGGAAGAAAATTGAAAAGTCAAAAGCAATGTAAGATATGAGTAGCCTAATACAGTGAATGTGAACCTTGTAAAGATTAATGATTTAGAGAGTGATTTTCACTTTATCTTAAGAAAGGTACTAGCTTACTGTTTAAGGTATCCTTACCTATGCACACTTCTTCGGTGGGATTAACAAGGCAGGTTGTAACCGTGGCAAGGTTGGCATTTAGAGCAGAACAGGTTTCTTCCTCACATTTTCCAGATATGACAGCAGGCAATGAGTTTTCAGTGCTGTAAGTTCCTGAACAGGAGCCACTGTGTTTCTTTACTCTGAATTAGGGGTGTACTTTTGAATCTTAAATTTGTGCCTTCAGCACAAAATGGCACTTTTCATTTTAATGCCTTGGATTCCTTTCAACTGCTTATCCTTTACCAAAGTTTTTTTTTGCTGATCAACATAATCAAAATTGTTGTCTTAGTTTGGTCATTCTCAAAACCCAACTGATAGTTTCATCAGTAAGCCAACTCTCGCATCTCTCATCTGTGTGATACAAATTTTCAGTTATTGTACCTGTACATGCTACATCAGATGGATCTTTGAAACAGGTCTGAACTGTACTCAAGTCTGACTTTAAAACTGCACAAGTTGATCCATCACATTTTCCGGCTAATACTCCAGGTAAAGAGTTGTTGGTGCCATAAATTACTAAAGTAAACATTTTTCAAGAAAGAAAAATAGTTAAAACATAATTAGAAGCATTATTTTCTTTATTTTATCCTTTAAATAATTAAAGGGAGTGACTAGCAAGGGTGGGTAAAATATCAAATATTGTGCAAAAAAAGCACAAGCCAGAACTTTATTCAAATTATTATGCTTTAATCTCCACCCATTTTGGGACAACCTACCTACATCTTCCTGAAAATTACTTTAAAATTTATTGATTTGATGAACAAACATTCTTTGCTGGTCACTCCATTTAAATTATTTATATGGTATTGTTTTAGGTTGGGTCGGAAATCAGATAAAGATTTAGTGCTTTTTATTATTATTTTTAAATAGTAACATGCAATTAAAAATATATGAATACTAATTGAATACTTGGTTGAAATTTAAATGTCAGTAATTTTAATCAGAACTAAACTGAACCTGTACAACCTCCATCCGAAGGATTAGTGAAGCAAGTTTTCACTGTATCCATGTCTGTCTTGAGAGCACTACAAATTCCAGTAAATATTCACTGTAAATTTACCTGTGCAGTTCACTGAGGAAGGATTTTCCATACAACTCTAATACAAATTATAAAATTAAGATTACTATTATCATTTAATTTCAAAATCAGATTCTGTAGAATTTTTTAGGCACTGTGGAATTATGGGGGGGGGGGAGGGAGGGGGGTTTTCAGGAGTTTAAAAACTTTGGACTTTGAAACTGTAATTCAGGAGGTTAAATTCAGCAAAGTTGATAATCTTAATTAAAAGTGCATAAAGACTGTTGATTTATGATAAATTATTAACAAGATACCTTTAAACTGGAGCAAACTGATCCATCACACTGTAATAATAACAGATATATTAGTGTTAAACTGATCCATCACACTGTAATAATAACAGATATATTAGTGTTAAACTGATCCATCACACTGTAATAATAACAGATATGTTAGTGTTTAAAAATCAATTATATTGATAATAATACCTTTGATTTCAATGTTGCAGGTAAGGAGAAAGGATCCCTTGATAATATATTATTAGTTTACTTAATAATTTTAATAAAAAGGAAATGTTCAATTTAAAGATTGGGCAGTTATATAATAAAACAAAAAACAAACTTTAATTTTTAATATACAGTAATGATCATACCCATAAGCTACAGTACAGGTAGCAGAAGTAGGATCTTTCATACAAGCATCTATGTTTAGTAGAGCAGATGTAGTGGTCAACCTTTATCATTTAAAGACAATAAAATCTGGGATATTATAATTTGTTTAATATCAGCAGGATGTAGAGATGGTGTCCTTCAGAAAAAAACTAACTTGAATTTATAGTTTGTTAAGAACTTTCAAGATTATTATTGTCTTCAGTTATCCCTGAGGAACTCAACAGCAGACTCCAACACTGTGATGTTGGTGGTGACCAGTTCCTTAACTAGTTGGTTCACCTTCTTTGCCTTGCCCAAGATCTGGTAATTATTGTAATTATAGCATCAGATATACATATTGGGGTCTATTCCTTTACATTTTGGGTTTTCTGCTTTGAAAGTACATCTTTTAACCCTAAACAGTCCTATCACTCTCATTTTTGACACTATCATTGTGAAATTTTGTGACTTTTAATGAAAAGAAATTTAAAGGATTTTTTTGTTAACATTTTTTTCTTAATGCATAGGGTTTGGTATAGGGCAGAAACAAGTCCAGTTAGTGAAAAAAATCCAAAATAGTCCAAAAAAATTGTTGTGACTAAAGCTACAGATCTAAAAACTATATTTTTGAAAAGCCCTTGAAAATTGGATATATAAACATGTGTCACACTTTGATATTGTAATATTTAAAGCATGATGTAATATTTAGAGTATGATCATATACTGGAAAATCCTTCAACCCTTTCTTCGGATCTGAGCAGAGTAGGGAAGCTGAAGAATAGGAGCTAGTGCACCCAGTAACCTTGATCAGTATGGACATGTAGCAAAGCTCTATAGTCTATTTAAAACAAGGCCAAGGGACTTGCACATTTGGACAGCTAACAGGCAGTTAACAAATAGATGAATCTTCAACATGCCTGTCAGGGAACACAGAAGGCCACCAGCATCTTCTCCCATCATGTATACATGAATATGTATCATCAGATTCATCCGTACATTAAGAGATTCATCTCGTGCAGTTTCTGGAACTGAACCGATTGTACTCATACTGGCCAGTCGGGACTATCCACCGATTGTAACAGTTCCAGCTAGTCCAACCATGGACCAAGATGTACCAGATGAAACTCTTTATTCTTAAGCTGGTCCTATGGACAGGGCCACTGGAGAAATAGAGCAACCAAGATATTCAGGACGAACAAGTCCAACTACAGTTTAGTCAGTCCAACTACCAGTCCAGATGGTTCTATGAACAGAAAAACTGGAGATACAGAAAAACCAGGATGTACAAATAGAGGAGATCTAGACTGTCTAGCCAGTACACCAGGAGCTGCTCTATACTCTGCAGAGGATTCTATACAAGAACCCAATCTTGCTTGTTGCCAGGAGCAGCTAGAATACTAGTATAGACCAAGGACTCCAGGAGAGGAGGAAATCTTGCGGATCTATGAGGACAGGATCTATTGTCCTCCAGATATGAGAAACCAGGAGGTTTATGACTCACAGGATCTAATATGAGACCTGGAGGAAGCCCCTGCACTAGAAGATATGGAAGATGTTGTTGATGAGCTACAAGCTATAGTTGAAGAACTGCTGCCTTGGTTAAAGGATGGTATATTCTCTTCTGAATCCTCCACTCCCAGGACTCCTAGTCCAGATATAGAACTAGAGAATCTATCTGAATCTGAGTAAGCTGCTCAGGGTGATCCTACTACCGAATTGCTAAGTGAAGTATTTGAGTTTATAGATCCTGATCCAGTACAGCTTCATGAGATGCATGAAGCTGAGGAAGCTGTTCAGAGATGTCTTGTTCCGGAGCATCTAAATGAGATCTTCATGTTCAGAGGTCCTGAACTAGAGCAGCTAAATGAGGGATCTGGGTTCAGAGAAGCTGCTCTGACAAACAGATGAATGAAGACCTTCCTGAACGAGAGGCTTTGAGGATTGCACATTGGAAGTATCTCAAGACTAGACAGAGAATTGCAGATATTGAGGAGCAGCCATAGAGAATAGAATATATATTAGAGTGGAATTTAAAGAATCTCTCGGTATGAATTTTGTCAGTCCCTTTCAGCCTGAAAGGGAGTTCAAAGTGTACAAATCATGTAAATGTTCACAAATTATATGCAGTAGAGTACATTAATACAGTATGTTCCCTAGACTATTCATTTCAATTTCGAATTTTTTATACTGTTAAATAAACTTTACAATGAATTAGGTGAATAAAAACATCATTTGATTTATAGTTATAACGGAAAATCTTCGTTTGTAAAGTGGAAGGCATAGAGTCTATGTGAAATGATCATTGGTCAATTATGAAACCAGCCTATTTCATAATTTGGATTTCTTTAAACATTAATTTTAGATTTTCTATAAAATGATATTCCAGGGCCCAAAAAGTTTTATAGCATAAATATGTGAAGTACACCTGCAGTATGGAAACAGTACAACAAAATGGCCGTTTTACACTTTTTTCTAGTAAATCCCCCTCTAATATATATTCTATTCTCTATGGGAGCAGCTCAGAACCTATGACCTTCTCTGGAATGTCTTACTTCCATCAGATTTTTTAAAATCACAGACTGGATTTTAGCAGGAGCATTTGAGGAGCTAAATATGCTCAAGAACCTTACAAATGAACAGAGGGCTAATTTACTGCATCTATCTGAACTGTGGTCTTCTAAAACACATAAGAAAACAGATTAAAACAAGAATAACCTTAAACCGATGTATTTAGACAAATATACTGAAACGCTGATAAATCCCAGTCATTTTTCTTTGAGAAATTAAACTTTTCTGTAAAACATTCTAGCTTATCATTATCATTATCATTATTTTTATTTTTTTTAGCATACCCTAGACTATACAACTATCTGGATTATTATGTACATTTGTTCTGCTCTCTTTAGTTTTTAAGGTCTCCCCAGATTTAATTATGTACTGACATCATAAATTGATGCTTATATGTTACATAAAAATTGTGTGTTACTATTCAAAATTAATTATTTTATAAAAATGATATCTACAAAAAATTCTCAAAAATACGAAAAAAGTTCTCTGGTAATGTTAATATGATTTCATAAAATTCCGTTTTACCATTTAAATAAAAGGATGTTATGGAAATGATATTTTTATTTACACTGATTATTAAATTTCGCAAAAATATAAAAAATATTTTCCCTCAAAATACGCGTTGTTGCCATACTTAGGGGTTTCTATACGTTCGGTTTCTATAATGTTTGACTCCATATATACATATAATCATCACAATATTTTCTTTAAATGAGCTGGCCTTGAAAAATTTGACTATGAACATGCATTTCAACCCTATACCTATTCTCTAGGGGCTTTTTCTAGGGGGGGGATGTGGGACGCCCCCCCCCCCCGGCTATACATAGATTCAGACCCCCAAGTCTTTATAGGGTTAACAGAATCTGAGATTAGAACTCTACAGTTTTGGTCAATCTTTAGTCAGTTTAAATGCAAATATAATAAATTCAAACTAGGTACAATTTGAGATTTGAGAAAAAATTTGAGAACAAGCATTTCAGATTTGTGTGGAGCTTTATAAAGTAAAAAACAAGAATATTTAAAAAGGGACCTAAAATCAATGCCCCAACTTTAAAGATGTCGGAAGAAGGAATCAAATCTCATTTAAATACTTTCAGATCCTTTTTTTAAAATAATAATAAGTTTTTTAACTTATTTAAATAAATTAAGATGTTTTAACGTATGCCCAGAACAAAAACTGTTCTGTACATCAAACTAAATATAATTACACAAACTTCAATGCAGAAGATTTTAACTGGAACTTAAGGGTTGTAAATTTATTGTTAATTGATAATTTTATGGGATTTCATTCCACCAAAACATGTGATATTACAACATTAAGATTATTAATTAAAAATATTAACAGAATTACCTGACCACTTTTATCTTTACTGGTTTTTGACCTTGCAATCTTTAGGCTGTTGAGAATTTTCGAGTTCAATTTGGTTAGGTTTGAAAATATCTAAAACAACATCAGTAATTTAGCAATTAAAAAATATTAATTAAAACCTTTATATTATGTGGGGTGAAAAAAATAGCTTGTCTGTTAATTTGACTTCTTAATCGTTTATAATTATTACTCTAAATGTTATGAATTAAAATGTTCATTTTGATGATAATTATATAATCTCATAATTTAGGAAACTTCAAAATATAATTTATAAATACTGAGCGAACAATTTTTCTGAAGAATCCTTCAGTGATAAAAGAAACAAAATAGATAGACAGGAAACAGTTGCTTTCTGCTCTCAAAATAGATAGACAGGAAACAGTTGCTTTCTGCTCTCAAAAGGGTACGGACCACTTGCCCATACTGGCTTCTGGCGCAACAGTTTGGAAGAGCACTGTGTTTATCTGCTCATGACTTATCCTACAGGGAAGTAGCGAAACATAGGATTTAAATTGTAAACAAGAACTCCATCTTCCGCCTATCGATTCATCAACATCTGGAAGAAGTATAACCCCTGATAAGTATACAAGCCATACACAACGATACCAGTTTTTTACTCGGCCGGCTGTGAGGACTGGACTGGACTATTGTGGAAGATTCCACCTGATGGGACTTAAAGGCTTTCAACTCCCCATTTTTCAAAAGTTCTGCAGTAATGGGTTTAAATTAAACAGGAGAAAAGTCATGCCCTGCAATGTTCAACCCCAACACAGTTTGAATGCCATATTTTTAGCATTCAGGGGACTCTTTACTCTGCATACCCTATATCAATAATTACTAATATCATACCTTCTCATATTGCAACTGAGCAGCAGCAGAGGTTTCATAAATTTCACCATTGGGCTCCTGAAATTATTACTTGTTAGAAGGGCTGAGCATGTCCAGTCTTTTTTCATTGATTTAATAAAAGTAAGTTAAATTAACAAAAATGTCTTCTTCATTGGTAAACCAATTAAAAGTTATCAAGGTGTTCTGTTTGATAAGTTTTTTCAGTATACAGCAGACCCAACTTTCTGAGACAGTACAGTTGACTAGAAACTTCATTGACTTATTCAAAGATTTCAGAAAGACTGAAATCAGTTTAGAACAATGGGATACCATGAAGGATTGAAGAATTCTGTTTAACTTCTCAGAAATCTCATTTTGTGAAGGGTACCCTGTGTTAAAAGTCAATGGGCTTTAGTCGATAAAGCTTAAATATTGTACAAAATATCAGTGGGGTCAAAACAAAATTTGCTTCATGTTTTTTTTTATTTGCTGCAGTTGAATATCAGATTTAGAAAAAAATTATTTTCTTAAGATCTGTTATTTTCTGTTATCAAGGGCTTTTTCTGACCACAGTAGTTATTTTTTTCATTTTATTCAATAATTGTTTCCGGTTAATTGAAATAATGTATATTAAACATAATTTGTTTTCAACTAACAATTTATTTACCAAATTGGATAGATGCGGAATCGAATTTCTTAATAATTTCTTAATGAGAATGAATTTTACTTTAAGAATTGTTCTTAAGAAGAAAATTTTATCATCTTGAAATAAAAATGCCTTTTTTACAGAGCAAGATAAATAAAGTAACTTAGCATTATGGGTAAGTTTTGTCAAAAATTGATAACTTTGCCCAGCTCTACTCTTGGGAAATTCTCACCTGTCTGGAGCTCATAGACTCAGCCTTTAAAGATCTAAATAATTGGAACCATTAGCAAGATTTTTCAAATATATTATTTTTAAAACATGGTGATTTAATTCTGCACACATTTAAAAAAATGTCTAAAAAGTCCAATCTTTTCGATTAAAGAAGCAACTTTTTTTGAAACATTCCATTATAATTTTAAGGATTTTAGTTGGCCAATTCCATTTTTAGGACATTTCATTGACAAAGATGTTATTACTATGTTCTAGCTATACTGTCTAATGACATATCACATATTACTTTAAAACCAGAAATAAGATGGATAAGAGAGATCGATTAATAGCTAAACATGCGATATTTTCAAAGATAATATATATATAGATATGCAGGCAGGTAGAAACCTCCTTCCTAAATTTCTTGTAGCAGACAACTAATTTTTGAACCTCTGAGAAAATGTGCAAGGAGAGACATCTATAGCAAATTGATTACTTTCTATATTCCTTTCTCCCCTTGCTGCTATCTGTAGGAAATACGCATTTGTGTTATATAAACATACAGTACGCGTATTGCATCCTGTATAGTTCAAGTGTTGCTATCTGGACCTGTTTGACCAATAAAATTAAATTTCAAGGTAACACAAACATACAGTACGCGTTTTGTTTATGTTATGATCAGATCAGTTGTAATTTGTCCTAGACTCGATGTACTTTTATAGTCATAATTTTTATTTAAATTGCGTTAATTTACGTATGCCATTCAGTACAACTTGCACATTTAAACTTTGTCTAGTCAAATTCCTACCTCAGTTTTATTTGCATTGATTAATTTGTTTCATTAAGTACAATATGCAGTATACATTGTTGATACTATAGTACGCATTTAGTGTTATCACGCATAAACAAAGTGATAAATTAGCAACAATCCAGAGGATAAAATGCCATGCGTACGACAGAGATGGTGCTGTTTGCACATTTTCTCAAGACCTCTAAATTTATACCTGCCTGCATATCTATATATATATTATCTTTGGATATTTTCCACAGCATGTTCTATAGTGTGCAGTTACTGTACACGACCAATCAGCAAACATCTGTATTCAGGGATATTTAAGGATCCTTTGGATACGAAACACAAAATCTTGAAAAAGACTAAATTCATAAATGTTATGTTTTATGTTTAAAATTTGAGTATTTTTTTAAAAGTTGTAAAACTTAACCCCAGAATGGGTATTATGTTCACAAGTGGCCGTGAGATTGCAATTTAAAAAACCTATCGTAAAAACGTCGCATGTCGTGCCGGGTCAACTTAAGCATACGTAGCCCACCCTGTGAAAGGAGATAAGCAGTCTGTGTTATAGTCTGTGTTTAAACCTGAACATTTTCATCTTTTTAACAAGAATGAAAAGTACAGAACCTGCAGTATATCGTGTACTGTATGTAAACATGCGCTAAACTTCCTTATGGAGAAATATATCATTCAGCAAGTAATTAAAATTTTTTTTTAGAATTAAATACTTTTGAGGAAGTCCGGTTATAATTCAGAACTTTTCAAAATAATGCCCCAAAAAATCCTTTTTTTCCCCATAAATTCAGCATCTCCAGATTTTTTGGACACCTGATCTATTCTAATTTTAAGTATTTCTACTGTCCACTTCTTTTACAAGATTACAGGGCATTTCAGAGATTTATCATAGCATAGCTAGTTGCTCCGTTGTTTACCTGCTCTTAGTCGATGTTACTGGGAAACTAAATTTTCGCTTTAAAGTTGTCCCACTCAATTTAGAATCTCAAAACCGAGCTTAAAACATTCTTGTGGTTTTCCCGATTTCTCAAATCAAAATTTGAGGAAAATTGGTCAAGAGGTTCCTGAGTTATGATCGGACAAACAAAATAGCAGATAGACAAAGATAAATTACAATATATATAAAAATGTGTCTAAACTGTTATTTTTACAAGATAAGACAAGACAAGCTTCTTATGTTATTCTAGCTGAATTTTTTTTAAATTTCGTTTATTTTAGCTTATAACACCCCCCAATCGGTTCAGTTGTATGGCCGGCTATATTAGCAACATATATATATACATATACGAATGTCTTGTTTTATTAAATAAATCATATTAAAATAATTTATATTGTACTATTATAGAAATATATCTATCTATATGTATATATGTCGCGTATAGGGAAATAGATTGGTCCAG
>NW_019396191.1:232085-240358 GCF_000591075.1 Eurytemora carolleeae
CCCCCCCCCCTGGAAATTATTGTAAGCCCTGTGCCAGACTTAGAAATGTTGATGGGAAAACAGGGAATCCCCTTTTCTAAGGGGAAAGTTACTAGGTTGCATATATTCCTAGCTGACCTAGTTAAATCTTTGGAGAAATCTCAAGCTTAAACGTACCTTGTGCTAACATAAAAATAGTACAGTATGCTACCCTCTTTTTAAAAAAACAGCAATATTTTATGATTAAAACGCTAACTTGTTTGAAATTTCTGCAAACCAAAATTCCGAGATAGCCTTTTCATTATTTGTATCATGCATTCCCTACATCATAAATTCTCTGTATCCTGTTTTCTCTGTATCCTGTATTCTTTGTATCGTGTATTCTCTCTAACCTGTGTCCTGTATTCTCTGTCTTCTCTATATCCCATATTTTCTAGATCCTGTATCCTCTGTATTCTGTATTATCTGTATCCTGTATTCTCTGTATCTTGTATTCTATGTATTCTGTATTCTCTGTATCCTGTATTCTCTGTATCCTGTATTTTCTGTATCCTGTATTTTCTGTATCCCGTATTCTCTGTATCCTGTATTCTCTGTATCCTGTATTCTCTGTATCCTGTATTTTCTGTATCCTGTATCCTCTGTATTCTGTATTCTCTGTATCCCGTATTCTCTGCATCCTGTATTCTATGTATTCTGTATTCTCTGTATCCCGTATTCTCTGCATCCTGTATTCTATGTATTCTGTATTCTTGTATCCTGTATTCTCTGTATCCTGTATTTTCTGCATCCTGTATCCTGTATTTTCTTTATCCTGTATTCTCTGTATCCTGCATTCTCTGTATCCGGTATTCTCTGTATCCTGTATTTTCTGTATCCTGTAAAAGCAATGAACCTATCCCTGATAGAATTTTATCTTGACTAATATTAGAAGAATATAGTTTAATTATGACCTGACAACAAGATCTTCAAGATGTTGAATCTCCTGGTTGCAGGTGCAGGAGGAGGACCTGTATATGGGAGGCTGTTCCCATGGGAGAGTAAACTGAAGACTTTTATCAGATCGTTCCACAGATTCACTCTGAATTGTTAAACCACAATAGTCATCTAATTTCTTGTTGAAAATATATAAAGGATTATTATAAAGGAAGACTTTAAGCCACTGGCAACGCCGTGTTCTTTGTTAGTTTGAATTAAAGGGAGTGATCGGTATTGTATCGTTGTTGAACTGAGAATGTAGTATTGTGGAGAAATTTTTTAGGAATCATTTGAGACATATAAAACGATTATACGTGCATATTTGTTAAAGCAAGAGCACAAATTCAATCTTTAAAATCCTCATAGGTTGTACATTATTGAGGAATTACTATGAGAATCCTCAAAGGTTGTACATTATTGAGGAATTACTATGAGAATCCTCATAGGTTGTACATTATTGAGGATTTACTATGAGAATCGGTTACTTAAAAATCATTAAATAACGACGACGAAAAATATAGTAAAAATTCTATAGTAAACTAGTTGTTTAGGAACAGGTTGAGAATTTAAAAATTTATTATTTTCATCGAAAATACATATCTTATTCAGTTATTGGTTTCTGTAATGTCTCATTGTTTACAAACATTTTCTGTAGATTTTCATAAAGAATGAGAAATTCAATTTAATGATGAAAAGAAATGATTGATTCTAGCATTGATTTATTAAGTAAATTTCAATTGAAAAACATGTTCCTAAACATCTAATTAGTTTACTGTAGAATTTATTTTACATTTTTTGTTGTTATTTAATAATTTAAAAAAAATTTTATTCTCAAAACGTAACCACCGAAATGGATGATTTTGAATGTTGACTTTGCGCTTAAACATAATTTTACAACATTAAAACGTTATATATGTAATAAATCCAAGAGCAGCTGTATAGTTCATCTATAACCTGTATTATCTGTATTATCTATGATTTAGTTTCGTACTCTGACCGGCACGACCGATCAAACTATTTTACCTGTTATCAATAAACTAGTACCAAATCAATCGTCGGAATTAGCCTGGGTAGGCTGTTAATATAGTCAGGATTGACGGAAGAATTAGAGTTTGAGACAAGTAGTTCATAGAATTAAACTTCATGATATTTTCAACAAGTTCTCGGGACCTAGATTGTTACATATATGTCTTTAAGAATAACCTGGTTTTTGTCTGCAGTTGAATCTTCTAGTATGGAAATAATTTCATCATCATTGATTATCTCTTCCTCAAGAAAAGCAGAGATCTCAATCTTGTTAAGTTCTTCTTCTAAGAACTCTACTTTAGCCTCCAACGCAACAGTACGCTTCTCTAGCAGTTCTCAAAATATGTTAATTTAAAACCATTAAACAGGGGAGGATACGGTATTTAAGTGAAGGAGGGGGGGGGGTAAGATTTTTTTAGGAACAAAAAAATTCATAGTTAGGAACAAAAATTTATTTTTGACTTAAAAGACTCAAAAAGAGTCAAAATTAATGACTTCAGACTAAAAAACTAGATTTTTAACTTTTCACACATTATAGTTTATTAAGACAGATATTTTTCCTGTTTTGCACTAGGGTTTCTTTCCCAATCTGTGAAGGGGGGGCGAATGTCCCCCCACCACCCCCTGTATCCGCCCCTGTAATTTAATTTCTAACTTTGTCATTTTATTTTACCATTAAAAGAGACTGGTCATTATTATTTAAAGAAACCTTCAATTTCAAAGTAAATTTAAAGTAACCCTTAATTTCAAAGTAAATTTAAAGAAACCCTTAATTTCAAAGTAAATTTAAAGTAACCCTCAATTTAAAAGTAAATTTAAAGTAACCCTCAATTTCAAAGTAAATTTAAAGTAACCTCAATTTCAAAGTAAATTTAAAGTAACCCTCAATTTCAAAGTAAATTTAAAGTAACCCTTAATTTCAAAGTAAATTTAATGTAACCCTAAATTTCAAAGTAAATTTAATGTAACCCTCAATTTCAAAGTAAATTTAATGTAACCCTCAATTTCAAAGTAAATTTAATGTAACCCTCAATTTCAAAGTAAATTTAATGTAACCTTCAATTTCAAAGTAAATTTAAAGAAACCCTTAATTTCAAAGTAAATTTAAAGTAACCCTCAATTTCACAATAGTGCAATTTTTAAATGTTAAATGTGAATAGCAATTCTGAAGATGTAGTAGTTTTATGTCTTAATAAAGATAATTCGTTTCCCTTACTTTCCTTTGGTTCCAAAAACCCTCGATGAAAATTAATAAATTTTAAGTTAGAAAAAACCAGAATATCTTTATCCTTTATCAACGTTTTAATTTAATAGAAGATGGGATGACATGGCACAAATGATCAGAAGCACATTAAATCAATGCATTGAACCCACTGTGAAATAGGAAGACGACTTTAAGACTCAAGTTATGATTGTATAGAGTCCAATGAACATGAAACACAATATTTGCGCAGTGTACCCCGATCCTATTCATTTAATTAATTGATTTTCAATCTACCAGCAAAAAAATGTTCATTATAACAGATTCAATTACACAAAATCGTGCTGAAATGTTGTCTTTCAAAAGCCGAAATGCTAAAAATTTCTAGAGTTTTCAAGTTCTAGAATACCGTACGTCTAGAGTTTTCAAGTTCTAGAATACCATATTTCTAGAGTTTTCCAGTTCTAGAATACCATAATTTTACGAGTTTTCAAGTTCTATAAATAATGTATTTCTAGGGTTTTCAAGTTCTAGAATACCATATTTCTAGAGCTTTCAAGTTCTAGATTACCATTTTTCTAGAGTTTTCAACTTCTAGATTACCATTTTTCTAGAGTTTTCAACTTCTAGAATACCATATTTCTAGAGTTTTTAAGTTCTAGAATACCATATTTCTAGAGTTTTCAAGTTCTAGATTACCATATTTCTAGAGTTTTCAAGTTCAAGAATACCATATTTCTAGAGTTTTCAAGTTCTAGAATACCATATTTCTAGAGTTTTCAAGTTCTAGAATACCATATAAAAGTTTTAAAGTATCATCTACATATATACTTTGCTTGTCTGTTTGTCTGTTTGTTTGCCGATAAACTTTAAAACGGCTGAACCGCTAGGGCCCAGATACCTCACATGATACCAGGGAAGGTTTATAAATGGTAAGAATTGAACAAATTTGGCTTCTAGAGAATCATATTTTTGAAGTTTTAATGTCTGTGAACTGTAACCTAGACGATTGACCAAGTTTAAGATATTGTCCAGGCTACTCTTGTCTTCAACCCTGAAAAGTTAAAAAAAACAATAAAAAATGTAGTTTTTAACGAAATTGCAATTACATCAATCCAAAAAGGGAAAACAGATGTTTATATAATTAATGTTTTAATAAAAATGTCACAGTTTAATGAAAAGAAATATTGAAATTAATCCAAAAAATGTAATAAAAAGATAAAAACGTAATGGTTTTTATAGAAATTTCTTATGAAATTAATGTATTAAAATTTTTTCCCAAAAAATGAATTAAAATAATAAAAAAATTAAATTATATATCAGAATTTTAAACTCACACATGAAGTCCTTGAGCTTTGTTGAACTGAATAAGCAGGAATAAAGTTGTAACAAACTTCTAAATAAAAATGTTATTATATACGGTGAGACTAGGAAGCCAAACATTTCGCTTAAAGGGAGTGTTCGCGAAAAATGAAATGGGGTATAGGCTTAATGCAATAAAAAAGCGCTTTTGATCGCTACTAATCTTACTTCTATCTGTTTCATCTATAAGGAAAAAATTGTTAAAGACGTCTCATACCGAATAACATGGCGCCCATACAAATTGAGAAAATTGCAACATACAACTTAGACCGTAAAAAAATCCATTTAATTTCAAACAAATCATTCAGATATTACAACCTATAGTCATCGATTATCTTTCGCCACATTTGTATATATTTGATATTTCATACTAGTTTTGATTTTGTTTTTTTAAATAATATTTAGCTTACAACTTGTTTTCGAACATTCCTGGAAAATATGAAAATGTCGTCTTCATTACCAAAAATCCTCGAAACAGGAATAAATGTAACTCTCAGATCATTACAATTAAAACATATTATGAAAAATAAACTATATATAAATGTGGCGAAAGATAATCGATGACTATAGGTTGTAATATCTGAATGATTTGTTTGAAATTAAATTGATTTTTTTAGGGACTAAGTCGTATGTTGCAATTTTCTCAATTTGTATGGACACTACGTTCTTTGGTATGAGACGTCTTTAACAATTTTCTCCTTATAGACGCAACAGATAGAAGTAAGATTAGTAGCGATCAAAAGCGCTTTTTTATCACATTAAGCAAATAAACCCTTTCATTTTTCGCGAACACTCCCTTTAAGAATTTGATTTTTAAGCTTTAAAACCATTTTCTGTAGAACACCATGAAAAGATCAAATTCACATTGCTGAAATGTCGCCTTTGTATTCCCCAGTTTTATGGGTCTCGCTGTAGGCCTAATGGTTTATATAATTTAGCATTCTATTGATGGGCACTTACTATTCCTAGTAAAGAATATGGATTTTTTAACTGAAAAATACCTTCATGATTTTTTCCAATATTTTCTGATATATTGCTTTGATATCTGAAAAACGGAGAATTTAATAATCATAGGCACTCAAAGTGACTGTATACTTATGTTTGAGGGAATTCCATTTATTGATGTGAAAGGCCCTATTCACGTAACTTTTAAATATTAGTCTCACAAAAATGTTGCAAAAAACCTCGTTTTCTTTAAATGGTGGGGCACTTGAAATATTACATCTCGAGTCCTTTATGATAATAGGAACTCTAATTTTATAATCCCATATATCTCTGCAACCTGATGTTGTAGATCTTTCTTTTTTTGGATTATGAATTCTGCAAGATCATTCCGGCAAAGTTAGAAAAATCAAAGGTTTACATCATGAGGTTGCCAAGATTATAAGGGATTCAATAATATAGTTTGTGAAAATTTATCAGATTCTACTCACAAAATTAGCTAAACAAGGTCTGTACCATATAATAAGGTTTCCATCAAAAGGTGAGAGTTTAAAGACAATTGAACCAAATCTGTTTCATCGTTTTCCTTCCAAATGTTTGGCGTACTGCTGCTGCAGCTGTACAAATACAGGGTGTCCCACGAAACATGACAGTTGGTATAAATAGTTTAGAATGTCTTCTTCCATAATTTGATAAGTTTTTTTATTCGAAAGACAATAATAAAAAATATTATTTAGGAGTCATATTATAGAAAAATTTATTTCAAAGTAAAATATACTAGTGCAAAAGATTTTTTAAACGAAATAAACTGCAAACAGCCTTTAATATCTAATACAGTGTATGGAAGACGACATTCAAAACTATTTATCAACTGTTATGTTTTGTGGGACACCCTGTATTTATTTCTCAGCCAAATCATTTTAGCAAATTGAGGTTCTCATTAAAGTCTCATCCTTTGTGGGTAACTCTGTACAATAGGTCCGAATGCTATGCCAGCTCTGAGGAAAATGCGCGGGTTCTCACATGTAGAAACATACACTCAAGACGGGCGTAGAGAGTAGATTCTTGTGTGCAAAAAGATGGGACCCTGTTCAAATTTTCGTCCGTATTTCGCAAACTTTTTTAGATCAATAATCAATATATAAGATATCGAGTTTAATGGGTAATGGGTCCTATTGTACAATGACCCATTTTGTGAGTAAAAATTAAATGCCTGAAAAACGAAAGATATTGTCCAGACATTTTTCATTTCAGTGCAGCAAGTAATAAAGAACCTGATATGTCCCGCATCCTACATAGTACATTACTACATACACAATCACTGGGGGGGGGGGGACTGTGGCACCTCCCTAAAATCGCAGCTAAGGAAGTAGGTTTAGGGTACAGGAATAGATTATAATCGAAAGTTCAGACAAGTGTGTACAGTAAATTTATGATAATGGTTATAGGTCTACACTAGCTAGAGATGGACATCGTTTTTGTGAACAAATAACATTTTTGAGAACAAACTAAATTTCTCGTGAACGTTTATATGATCTTGATCGATTATTAACATCTTCAAAATCATTTGTTCAAATGAACTTGAAAAACGATCAATGAGCTAAATTTCTGAAAGATTTTGAATATAACGATAGGATTTTTACTTAACGAACAATTTTTTGAATAAACTAAACAATTGTTTAGTGAGAAAACGAACGAAATAGATGAAAAATGAACGATAATTTTAAGAATCTAGAAATTTTTTTTAAACTATTGAAAAAACTAGCAAAATGGGTCTTTCCTAAATAATGAGCAAACAAAGTTAAAACGTCTAATGCGCCCATCTCTAGTTTTCACTTAACAGCCTACTGAGAGAAAGTTTTTCTTTAACCGGCATCAGATTTGCATCTTAGGAACTCTTTTTGTAATTCCCCTTTTCTTTTAGTTCATTTCTTTCATTTCTTTTCTTTCCTTTCATTTCTTTCATTTCTTTTCTTTCCTTTCATTTCTTTCATTTCTTTTCTTTTCTTTCCTTTCATTTTTTTCTTTTTTTTTATTCATTTCTTTTCTTTCTTTTCTTTCATTTCATTTCTCTTCTTTCATACCTTTTCTTTCATTTCTTTTCTTTTCTTTCATTTCTTTTTTCTTTCATTTCATTTCTTTTCTTTTCTTTCATTTCTTTTCTTTTCTTTAATTTTTTTTTTATTTTCTTTCCTTTCATTTCTTTTCTTTCATTTCTTTTCTTTTCTTTCATTTCTTTTCTTTTCTTTTTTCGTTTCTTTTCTTTCCTTTCATTTCTTTTCTTTCTATTCTTTTCTTTTCTTTCCTTTCTTTTTTAGGGAATAAGAATAAAGGGAAGGGAAATGGCGCTGGACTGGCGTCAATAATAATTAAGCTTGAATAACGAGTAGTTTATTATAAACTTTAATTAAATTATATTCTTTGCATGCAAAGAACCTGTAAAATCTTTCCCTTGGATGTTTAGAAAGATGAAAATTTCCCTGTATGATACTTGAAGGCCTGCAGTATGGTTTAGGTCAATTATATTGGCGTGCTAAGCCTATGGGTGTCAGAAATGATTTTTTTTGTGTATTTTTAAAAACTCCTGTAAAACTTATTTGGCTTATAGTCTTGACTTAAATGTATAAATAATATATTATACATGTATATTAAACTTATTTTAAATTAAATAATTAAAAATTAAAATTTTTACTCTCTTAGACTGTACAAATACCCAAAGTGATTAAATACTAAAGTGGGCCAAACTCATAGTTGAATGACGACAATTTAAGTCTCAAGTATTTTA
>NW_019396191.1:240651-336303 GCF_000591075.1 Eurytemora carolleeae
GATATTTCATACTAGTTTTGATTTTGTTTTTTAAAATAATATTTAGCTTACAACTTGTTTTCGAACATTCCTGGAAATTATGAAAGTGTCGTCTTCATTACCAAAAATCCTAGAAACAGGAATAAATCTTTTTATATTTAACTCTCAGATCATAACAATTAAAACATATTATGAAAAATCAACTATATATAAATGTGGCGAAAGATAATCGATGACTATAGGTTGTAATATCTTAATGATTTGTTTGAAATTAAACTGATTTGTTTACGGTCTAAGTTGTATGTTGCAATTTTCTCAATTTGTATGGGCGCCATGTTATTCGGTATGAGACGTCTTTAACCATTTTCTCCTTATAGACGCAACAGATTGAAGTAAGATTAGTAGCTATTAAAAGCGCTTTTTTATCGCATTAAGCCTATACCCCCTTTCATTTTTCGCGAACACTCCCTTTAACGTAAGATGTTAGAAGTGAATTTTGCCATTTTACTGCACAATAAATAATTTCAGACAGCACAATAATGCCTGCATGCATAATCTGTAAAACAAGGAATGCACAATTTGTGATATCGAAAAATAAAGATCTTCGAAATATATCTCTTGGTCTTCACTTTTGTATTTTGACAGATTTAAGAGTAGTTGAGAACTAGACATAGCTTTAAAGATATTAAGAGAGGCGTATTCAGGTTTTTTTTTTCTCAGGAAGGGATTACATTTCTTTTTCTTTTTAGGGGGAGGGGGGCAAAACAAAACTAAGCAGTTTTAAAGATAAATTCTTATAGATATAGAATTAGAAGTGTAACCCTGCCAGGCAAAATCAATGAATTTACTAAGCGACTATATAGTATTTGCATATAAAACACATACAAACATACGAAAATATTTTATTTTTGATTTTGAAAATTTTGAAGTTCTAGCTGAAGACGACATTTACATGGGGCCTTAGTCTATTTTTTCTAGTCTTTACTTTCTAAAAGAAATCTTCTCATGCAATTATTTCCAAAGCAAATAAAACCTTATGGCCCAACCTGTCGTCGTTGCCTTAGTCTGTTCCACTTTATTATTTATTTACTTTGACAAATACCAAGATTCTTATGTACTGTATATATAACTCCAGTTCCTACAGTACAACTTTTCAATTCCTTACAACACACGCACACTCTTTTGGTACGGACAAAAAAAACATGACTTTTCCGCCCCTGTTCTTTTCCTGTCTTTCTTTTCTTTTCTTTCTTTTCTTCTCTTCTTTTTCTTTTCTTTCTTTTCTTTCTTTTCTTTTCTTTCTTTTCTTTCTTTTCTTTCTTTTCTTTCTTTTCTTTCTTTTCTTTCTTTTCTTTTCCCAAATGCCTGGGTATCTGGGAAATTTTCCAAATGCCTAGGTTTTTGGGAAATTCAACAAATAACCAGTCATTTGAGAAATTTCAAAATCTTAAAAATATACCACCCTTAAATATGTATTGTAATTTGGGAAATTTCCCAAATGCCTTGGTTTCTGGAAAATTCCCTAAATATTCAGTCATTTGAGAAATTTCCAAAATCTTAAAGATATACCACCCTCAAATACCTGTAGGAATTTCGGAAATTTCCCAGCCCTCCTAAACTCGGCCCATTACTGGGTTTATCCAAACGCTCAATAATATTTAATGTTGATTTATTTATGGTTACGGCTGAATTCACTCAATCAACTAAGCTTCCCCTCGGATGATCCAATTGTAGGTCGTCTTCAATCCACAAGAGAGAATATCCCAGATGTATTTCAATACGGTGGCAGGCGATAATATCAATAAAATAAAATAAAAAGATGACTTTTTCATTTAAGTTTCATTGTTAACAAGCTTTTTTTCGAATTACAAGTTTACATCTAATTAAATCTAATTAAAGAAAAGCCTATATAAATTAAAAGCTTCTCTTTGTTTCCATTATTTTTGTAGTCATGCAGTTTGAATGCTTGATGTAAAGTCGTCTTCATTATATTGGTATTTTCGCCTAGCACCGTATGTGATTATTTAAACAAATCTTTCTAATTTTGGAATCATTCTATAATTAGCCATTAGTTTCAATACAGCAGCATATATTTTTTTTATGTTTCTATTTATTTGCAAGTTCTTGAATATTATATGAATTAATCAATAGATTTAGAAATAATTAGAACAACAGATAAATATATAATAAATTTTGAGCCAAATAATTCAACAAAGTGAGACACGAATTTTTAAGTTCTCAAATTCGAAATTTTAGCATTTAATTTTCCTGAATGGTTCAGCTTCATCTTGGAGGTTTAACATCGTTATCAAAAAATGTTTTGACACCCTTACATTTTCTATTTCTTTTTTTCAGCCGTAAAAATATTAAATAGTGTAATTTCTATTTCATTTTTATATTTTTAATGTGAGATCTAAATTATACAAAAAACCTTCCCAAATACTTAAAATGTTTTATATTCGATAGATATGGCAGGTATACCTTGACTTGTACATAATAATGATAGATATGGCAGGTACACCTTGACTTGTACATAATAATGATAGATATGGCAGGTATACCTTGACTTGTACATAATAATGATAGATATGGCAGGTATACCTTGACTTGTACATAATAATGATAGATATGGGCAGGTATACCTTGACTTGTACATAATAATCCTAAAGCACTTTAGATTAGTTTGTCCATGTTCAACATGTTCACACTTTACGTTTTAAAGATAGTCTTTGTTTTTAACAACAATGAGTCAATGCAATGAGTTAGCTTTTCATAATATTTAAAAAGTCAGACCACATTCTAGAAATACAAAATAAATGGTTATTGTTTCAAGAATGCTGCAATACTTCAGAGATAAAAGAAGATGTTTAGGTGTTCTCTTAAGTAATATTTTGTTTATATTTTGAAATAATAAAATCCATTTTCTCCGTCAATGTATGAAATACAAAAACTGTAATACACATTTAGGAATTCCCAGGAGTCAACAAATTTTGTGTACATGAATACTTTTGTTGTCACAGATTAAAGACGATTTCAATGTTGGTAGTTTTTGTTCACAAAATTTTAAACAGTTCAAACTGACGGATTTTTTTTGTAAGAAATTGCGAAGAGAATGTTAGAAAAACAGAAATTTGTGTGAGATATCCATGTCTGTTAATAATTTCAAACAAAATGTTCGTTATTACGAAATCTTTTTGAAATTTTGATAATTCAAAGAAAATGTTAGGATTTTATCTAACATCTCGTGAATATCCAATTTGTACAAGTTCACATTGCGGTCTGACTGACTTGTCTTGATAGACTTGAACCAGGTCTTTCTTGGTCTTCATGGTAAACAACTAACCCAGAGTCAGTCTGAAAAAAAAGAATTTAAAAATTGCGAATTTTCTGACTTTTTTGTCGATTTTTAAATTGTTCTTTAATGTCTTCAAAAAAAGGATCCATTTTTTGCTAATTTTTGGTTATAATTAATTGACAAAAAAGTCGCTTTAAATTGTTATTTAAAACATAAGTATTAAGTTTTAAAGAATATTTTTAAAAAATAACTTAAATTTTCTTTACCAGAATAATCTTCTCATGAAGTTCTTTGCTTTCAAGGTTCTCCTGATCACTGATCTCCAGAAGACCATAGATATTAATCTTGTAGGGTGTTCCAAATATCAGGGTCTAAGTATTTAATTAATCTTGGAGGGTGTCACAAAACGTTGGGGTGAATGACTTTTAACTGATCTTGAGCAAAACAAAATAATAGAAAGACTTTGATAACAAACTGGATACAGATTTATAGGTATTTCGTTTTTATTTGTATGCGTGAGCTTGTGCCCACACCCCTTATCCAAAAATAAATTATCAAAGTTAATAAAAATCTTGGAGGGTGTTCAAAATTTCAGGGTCTGTACTTCAGACTTTAATACGCAAACTAATAAATGAAAATGGAAAACTCTAAGAAACTTTGAAAAACGGTAGTGAAATAATTTCAAGTGACGCGACGTTTAACAAATCCTTCTACAAATGTTTGAATGGTACCCGCTGTTGTGAATCGATCCTGCAACTCAACTCGTTCAATGCCGGTGACTAAAATAATGCTAAGAGTCTTACATTTAATAGTGTAGAGGATGTATCTACTCCTGGATCTGCAGGAATCAAGATTTCTTCAGATTTCCCTCCATCATCCATACTCTTGTACTTCAACTTATACAAACTAAACAAGATTAAAGGATTCCTATATACTCTTATACTTCATCTTATACAAACTAAACAAGATTAAAGGATTTCTATATACTCTTATACTTCATCTTATACAAACTAAACAATGTTAAAGGATTCCTATATACTCTTATACTTCAACTTATACAAACTAAACCAGGTTTAAGGGTTCCTATATACACTTATACTTCATCTTATACAAACTAAACAAGATTTAAGAATTCCTATATACTCTTATACTTCATCTCATACAAACTAATCCAGGTTAAAGTATTCCTATATACTCTTGTACTTCATCTTATACAAACTAAACAAGGTTAAAGGGTTCCTATGTACTCTTATATTTCATCTTATACAAACTAAATAAGCTAGGTTATGAGAATTTTAATAAATTAAGAATTCTTACCTCACACTTTTTGATAGTGAATTAGTCCAACTAATAAGGTTTCCTGGTCCCAGCTTAATTTGACTGGGTGGAAGAGGTTTCGTGTAGAAGTGACCAGAAACTACTGCAGATTCAACCTATATATCAAAATAAATGCTAATATGTTTTTATTATTTTTTTTTATAAATGGCACAGGTGAAGACATGCCTATACTGTACATAACACATTATTAGACTTCATATCATTCTTTCAATATTTAATTTGCTGTAGATGAAATTTCAAGTGACGATTCATCTATAGAGTGGCATCAGTACCTTTCAACCCTTTTTAAGGATTTTACTATTAATGAGTTGTTTATTTTCTTCAATTGTGGTTTCTGTTCGAAATTGACTTGTTGATTAAGGCTGCAGAGTCAAAGAAGGACATTTTAAAAATCACAATTACTCAAAACAGATTAAAAGGGTATCATTGTGAATCAAACATTTCACCTCATTTCACCCTCCCCCCTTCCTCCCAGTCTAGCTTTCAACTTTTAGCTTGGGTTGGGGGGCCCCCCTCTGAACCGCCCCCTACCCCTCTAAAAAGTCTGACTCATCATTCAAAGTTTGGTTGATGTTGAAATTGGAGGTTTTAAATAGTAGTAGTAGTAGTAAATGCTAAGTCTGTTTAGAATATGGGCTACAGGGTATGTAATAAAAGAGTCATCCAAAGAAGAAAATAGAGAATGAAGGAGGAAAAAATGATGACAAGAATAATAAAAAAAGAATTTTTGTGTAATATTATAATTTATAAAAAATTTAAATTTAAAAAAATGTTAAAAAAGATATCTTTTTAGAAAACATATGATATGGTATAATATAAGGGGGGGGGGAGAAGTGTTATTTATGCATGCTGAAAGTAAGAATGGTAAACCTAAAATTGGATCTATGCTTCCTATTTCAACTGCTGTTACCAATTCCTTGTCCTTCCTGAAACTGACCTCTGAATCTGAACCTGGAGGGTGAACAATGTAGGAGATATTGACCGAGTAACATTCTCCTAAAATCATAATTATTCATATTTTAAGAGGTATCAATTATTTTCACTTCCCCTTCTTCAAAAATATTTTTGGTTAAGAATGGTTTGGGAGTAATTTTAATTTTAAAAGTATCAAGAAGAAGATACAACCGGCCACTTGATGTCAAAGTTTTTAATCTCTTCAAAATCTATACCCCTAGTAATTTTATTTGTTCAACATTGGACCATAATTGTTGCTAAAGTTATTTTTTTAATTAATTGAATTGGACTAATATAGAAATTTAATTCAATTAAATGGACATCTTTTAGATCTACATTGCATGATTTTGTAGACAGGACATTCATAGACAGCAAAATTTTAACAAATAGGAAAAAATTTGACACCTGATAAATTTCATTAAATACTCCAATCTTTTCTGTGTCTGATATTTCTTTAGAGAAAGCTCAATAATCTTTGTCATATAATTGAAATGTCCTAGATCTATGAAATGTCTCAAGGTTTTTTTTCCAGACCTTATTTATAAATGATCTCTTTCATAAATGATAATATCAATGAAAAAACAATTCTTGTTCTTTCCTGCAAAGAATTGTTGCTGTAAAGCTTACCTATTATTGTAAAATCATATTATTATTTTGTATTTTCAGAATTTGTACTTATTTAGAAATTTTTATTCTTTAATCTTTTGATAATTTAATTTGACATTTTGATTATCCTGGTTCATTAACTAACAAATAGTTTCTGAATAACTATTTGTTTGTCATAAAATTGTTAAGTTCTTGATAATAATTTACAGCTTTACTAAACGTTAAAATGAACTCTGCAAGATTAAGAAATTTTCAGGAGGGGTGGAGGGGGGAGGGGAGATATGAATATTTTATTACTCCTAATAAGAAATTAATTTAAACATTTTTGTGAGCAAACAATAAAATATATGAATAAATAAACATATAAATATATAAATATATAAATATATAAATATATAAATATATAAATATATAAATATATAAATATATAAATATGTAAATATATAAATATATAAATATGTAAATATATAAATATATAAATATATAAATATATAAATATGTAAATATATAAATATGTAAATATATAAATATGTAAATATATAAATATGTATAGGTCCCTTCAAGTAGGGCTGGGCGCGTTCCTGGTGGAACGATCGTTCTTTCCCAAGAACGAAAGTAACAATCAAGAACAATCCCATCTTTCCAAAAAAAATCACGAAAGCTAAGAATGTGTTCTTAAAAATATTGGAACAATTAGTAAAAGAACGGAACGGGAATTGCATGAAAGAACGGTTAAAATCGTTAACGCGTTCTTATTTTCAAGAACGCATTTTAAATCAGGAAAATGTGTTTCAAGAGCTGAAAACTTTAGAATGTGATATCCTTAATCCCGATCTGTTGACTTCTCTGAAGATTAAATTCATGAGGAAAACAAGCTATATTTAATCTGGATATTAAGAAAAAGAGTGGATTAAGCATAAATCCTGATATCCACCATTCTAAAGTTTTCAGCTCAGTGCAGATTTTCTCTGTATGTATAATGAACCGAAATTATAAGATAGAATGATTGTAAATGACATTAGACACAATAATATAGGAAAGTAAGGAGGGGGGGGGGGTAAAAGGGGAAAAATACGGTTATAAAAGCGTAAGAATATAATTATGCGTAAGTATGTGTTGCTAGGTAAAAGTACGAGCTTAAGTAAGAGGATACAGGGGTTAGTCGACATGGGGGGGGGGGAGAAAAGGAATGGGAGCTGAAAGGGGAAAAAGGAGAAGGGGGGGGGAGAATTTAGGTTGAAAGAAATTGTTTTCTATAATTTATTTCTATATCTTTTTGATATTATTGATATATTGATTATGAAAATTAAATATTTTTTAAAAATCTACAAATTGTACACCCCCTTTTTTAAGGTAACCCAGTTTTAGTAATTGTTCTATATTTAGAACGGAACAGGGGGATGGAAACGTTCTTTGACTAAGAAAGGAACGAGAGGGATGGAACCGTTCTTTAAATAAGAACGCCAAGAACAGAATGGAACGAGAAGACCGTTCTTCTTCTCAGAACGGAACAGAACAGGACAGAACGGAATGGAACGATACAAAAAAAGGAACAAGAACGGAACGATTTAGCTGAAGGCCCTCGTTCTATAACGGAACGGAACAATTTTAAAAAAGTCGGAACGTGCCCAGCCCTACCTTCAAGCATGAAAAATTTACCCTTTTTAACAATAAGCTGGTTTTAAATGATGTTTTATCAGATGGTGATAACCAGAAAACTCTTAAATAGGAAGATATCTTTATAGTGTATTTGATCTTGTTACAAAGCAAATAGTTTTACTAGACAGTTTATAAAATTACTAATGAAGTAAAATTGGTTTGTTACACTGCACAATTGCTGTGTCTCATACTAGTTGGACTATCTAAAGTCATAATATGAGTTGTCTTCCTATTTTATAGTTTTCTGGTTATCACTGTTAAAAAACTGACCTGTGCCTGTTACATCTGGAAGTTTTGAAAAATTGAATGTACGCTTATCTCCATTCACTTCAAAAGTGTTGCTATATCCAATCTCTGTACACTAAAGAACAAAAATATCAAAATTTTACTCCAGAATCAGTTTAAACATTACCTGACACATATTGTTTTCATAAATTAAACCTGAATGTTAAGCTTGAACTTGTGCACTGCTGTAGTCCCTGTTTGTGCCTCCCACTTCACAACAAAACTGTTTGTTAATCTAAAAACATTAAAATAGATTCCAAGTCTATATATAGTGTAGAGTGTATGGAAGGGATTCAAATGGGATGGCTTTCTGTACTAATTGTAATATTTTAATTATAAAAGTGTAACGTTTGCCACACTATGTAATTGAAAAAAGGTCAAAGTCACTTTGATAATTAATTAATAACCTTGATTCTAGCTCCAAGTTTCTGGGTGGCAGTGGTAAAGTGATAAAGGTAATCCTCTCTTCGTCTGATGTATTCTTTAGGTTGTCATAAACACAAACCGTGCTTATAATCACTGATAGTTCTGTGGCAGGCGGTAGGTTCTCAAACTGGAAGGAATTTACTTGACTACTGCTCTTATGCTTCACAGACAGTTCTCTTTGGAATTTGTTATCCTGAAACAATAAAGTTTAGAATTCCTGTCTACGAGTCTTATCTAAATATTTTTGAAACTAAGAAAATAACAGAATGAGTAAATGATTAACACAGTTTTTCAACCCTGTTTGTTTGGTAGTGAATTGCTTTTCTAAACTTCTTGATAATAATCACAACACCTTACCTTTGATTGGCATGTGAGGTTGTAAGCTTTTAATCTAGAGTGTCCTTCAAGGGCAACCCAGCTCACAGTTACATTATCTAAGCAATAAAGTGCACACCTTGAACGTAGTGCCCCTTGGTTTTACTTAATATGACAAGTATTTTTTACCTGTACAAATTTCAGATGCTGTAAGTGAAGTAATTTTCTCAGGTTTAGTTAGAACTGTTTCTGTTATTGATTGTCTTGTGAACCTATCCCCTGTCTATTAATATTAGTTTTTACAATAATAATGAATTAGTAATGATAGGGTTATTATAATTTACCTTAGTCTTTAGTTCAACTTTATAGGCTTCTCCTGGAAGAAGACTGGTTATGGTGAAATCAGTCATTTTGCTACTTATTTCCCTTTCATACCGTCCCTACAGGTATATTTATTTTAATTCAGATTAAAGAACTGTTTATTTATTTTAACTATTTATGCATGTATCTAGTTGTATAAGAATTGATGAAGGAAAAATACAATATAACAGTAAGGTGTCCAAGCATTACATACATAAACTCAGATTCACTTGTCGAGTGATATTTATAAAAATGTTTGATTTGTTTGATTTTAAAAAAATCTGTGAAATATAAAAGTAAACCTGCTTTGCAAGCATGAATTGTTACTCATTTGGCTCAGAACCAAATAAAAACTTTTAATATCTAAGATCATAAAATTGTAAGTAAAAACATGAGATAAAAATTCTCTCAAAATGAAATAAAGAAAATTTTTAAATGATTCAGATGGTTCAAATCAGGAAGATAATGTAATCATTAGGAATACAGACATTGTATGCACTTACATTTGTCTTAATGTTAGGGCCAGATTCATCTCTGACAAAATATCCCCTAGAGTAAGCATATTCTAAGAAAGATAAGCTAAAGATAAAATCAGTTTCAAAATACAAGAATTTACAGAATAGTTTTGATAACAATCTTAGATTAAAAAAAGAATTTTACATTTTAAATTGGGGAATGGCCATATTTCCCAGAAATGCATTTTCAAAATGTAAAAAATAAGAAATACAATAACTCTTTTCCTGCATTCTTTGCTTTTTTTTTTGAAAAAAAAGGTTTTCCTGAATTTAGGTACAAATTGGGCCTGGTTTATGTTGGTAGTATCAATTCTGATTTTTATGATGAAATAGTTTTTGTTGTTGATTTTTTCCTTCTATCCATTTTTCCCTTAGAAGTTAAATTTGAGGGTTTTTTTCATTGTTTTCTTTGATTGAACAACTTTTGCACATACCCCTTTAGAAGGTACAGTTCTTTTATGACCTATTTTCTGTTCCAACTCTGAAAAGGGATGGAGGTCCTGGTTCTGTTCCATTCTTAAACTTCAGAACAGGGTCCACTATATGCACATAATTGATGATCATATCTTTAGACTAGAGATTTAAAAACAGTTAAGTATTTATGTATTTAAAAGAAACTCTTTACAAACTTCAGCAAGAGACCTCTTAATTGACAAATCGCACAACAAATGAACTCTGAAAACCTTAAAAATTTCCCTAAAATATGAAAAATGTTGTTTGTGGGCTATCGTTTAATTTTAACAGAAATTTCTATGTTTAATAAACTAAAATACCTAATTTTGTAATCAAATGAAAAACATGACAGATCTTTATCAAGGATTAGAAAACATTAAGATAGGATTGAGGTGCATCAACAAGTTTTCCTGCAAGGACATATTTAGTAAAGTCTCCTTTAGGTGGCTCCCATGATATCTCAACCTCATGGGTTCCTGTAATTTTACACATTCCAGTCCTAAATAGATTAATGGAGGTCAGAACTTTTTTATTGCTGATCACTTTAGAAACCACTTTAACTTGTAGCTTTTGTGGTTTGAGAAACTAACTTTTTTCTTGGAGAACTCTTTTAATGGCTGAATAAAAAGTTCCCTCTGTGGATATCAAGCAAGATTTAAAAAAAAGTTTTGCCCTATAATCAATATCTTATCTAATATTCTTATTGAAGCTCTTGTTAAGTTCTTCAAGCTAGCTTTATCATGAAGAATAAAAAACTATTCAAAAACCTAGGTTTTTCTGGTGGATATGGTAGGAGATTTGTTACTATTCTCTCTCCTTTCATTCTGGACCTTCCAATCACACATGCAATTGTCACTATATATTCTGTTCTTCCACCTAAAGATAAAAATTTGTTATGACTAAAAAAAGATATATTTGAAGTTAGTGTTATTAGTGTGTATACCTGCCAAATCTGAAAACCATGCACTATATTGGTTATCAACATGTATCAGTTCTCCATGAGTTGATTTCAACTTTGCTTTTTTACTCACTGTATTCTTTATTGACTCAGCAGGAAATATAGTAACATCATAGCAATCCACCACAATCCCTCGGTGTGAATGATCTATAAGATATTGATATTTTGATTAATGCTTTAAAATGAAAATGATAATAATTCTTTTTATTCAGCAGTGAAACAAAGATAAGGACTTACTTTCATTTTATAATTTATTTGAAAGATGGTCAGGCACTAGAGTGTAAGCATTTCTGCATGACTATAGAACTGTGTCTTGCAGAAATACGTTCTGTTATTTAAATTTTTTTCCAACACCCTATTTAAAATTGATTAATGCTTACCAACCAACCATTCCTCTATTTTAGCAGGAGACCAGGTTATCCTTAACCTATCCTCTTCCACCTTCATATAATCTTTTTCAACACTCAACCTTGATTAGGGAATAGGTAATTTCTAAGCATTTGCACTCTGTGGTTCCCCTAGTAAGCCCCTGATTTGCTAGAATGGTTTGATTACCTAGGTAAGCAAATCCTTCGGAAAGTTTCATCAGAATGGGTTAAGACTCGTAGTGTAGATTCCAGACCTAATTGAAAAACTTATCTTAATAATATGAGTATTGATTTTATTAAGACAAAATCTTAAGCAGTACCAACGTCTCCCTATCTGTATTTAGCAACCCTGATATCATATTTAAATATGTGTAAGGCTTATGTTTAAGACACAATCCAAACCTGAGGAATGTGCAAGAAGATCAAAGAGAAAAAGAAAGTCTGATCCTCCAACAGGCTCTAAATCCTTGAATACATTTACATCAAATATGTTTAAAGAATAAAAGATTATCCATAACACAACAAATTTGTATGGATTATCCATAACACAACAAGTTTGTATGTTATCCATTGAATTATGTTTTTGATGTTTTCAAGTGAGTTCCTTATAACTGACGTCCTGCTGAATTTTTTTGAGCATCCTAGAGATACTTCTGAAGAAGAGACACCAAATCAGGGATCCAATGCATGTAAATATAACACCAATCTGATAAATAAATCAATAAAACACTTACAATTGACAGAATATTAAATGATGCAATTGAAATATAAAATTTATCAATGAACAAACTGTCTTCTCCTAATGGCAAATACTGTGAAAGTGCCTGCCATTGCCCGTGGAATTTAAAAATAAATCTAATTTTGATTTTTAAAAAATTGTTTATTATTTTGAGCCTATGTTACTCCTAAGGTACCCATGAGTTCCCTTAAAATATTTCAGCCAGTTTGGTCCAGTCGCTATGAAGTTAACAAGTAAATATATATATACTTAGATATTTTAATATGTATAAATTTTGATTATGTAATTTTTACCTGAAAGGCCACTTGAACAAAGACCATGATTATGAAGAACTGAACTTTCTTTCCCATGCACTGGAAATGTACTACACCATTTGAGAATCCAAGAACAGGCAGTTCAAGCATGTCAAGCTCACATAGACTTGGTTTTCGATTTACTTCGGCCTGAATAAAATTTTTTAGATCACGACCCTTTTTCAATATATTTAGTTTTTGTAAATATATACTGACCTCAAATGAGAAATAGATATTAAATGGAATAAATAGCCCCAACATAAAGATCTCTATGACGTTTTTGAGCACATAGGACTGGTGGATAATACTTGATCTTTTCAATGACATGCACACCTAAAAATCTAACTGTGAAAAACATTGAGGGAAATGTAAAATTTTCTTACTTTACCTCATTCCTGCGTCTTTTTCTTGATATCGCTTCAGTGTTTGACTTGAAATAAATATATTTGCTTTTACTGAATGTTGGTACTTGTCATTTGAGAAAGAAATAATTTGCTTCCAGTGCACTTGGCAGTTGGCTCTAAGTAATATTTGCCTTTACTTTGTTTTAACTTTTATACTATACTTTTATACTAAACAAAGGTAGTTTAGCTGTATTTTAGAATGATTTTAGAACGATTTTTTCTCTTTTAGAAAGTTGATTGTGTACACATTTTCCATACTAGGACTTCAAATCCCTCTTTCAAGCACAATTTTAGTGTTTAAATGTTGCTTATACAACCGCTTTTTTTCTTCATAATTGCAAAACTCAAAATGTTGCAAATGTTTTCTATTAACATTTATGGATCTAAAGAATCAAGTAAATTAAAAAATTTTCCAGCCAAACTTTTTAATTTGTATAAAATAAGGAACTTAAGAGGGCCTTTTTATCTCTTAAAGAGAAAACATCATTTCACTAGTAAGCTAAAATCCTACTGAAGAACAACAAATTAGAGCGTCATAAATATAGTATAGTACCCCGCAAACCAAATAACATCAGTGCTATAATGCTAACATTAAATGACTTAATCTTGATATCATTTGCTTTTTTCTATGCCTTTAATCATGAATGCTTTTATTATTATTATTATTATTATTATTATTAGCAATATAATGAAAACTTATACAAAATTTGTTAAAATCTATTAAACCTTGTCATCTGATACATCCTCTGCAACATCAGGATCCTTTCCAAACAGAGACTCTAAATATTAAATATTTAGATGCTTTGCTCAATATTGTTAAATTTTACCTTCTATGATATTATTGTAGAATCTCTCAATTCTTCCAGCAACACGAGGCATCTTCAGGAACATTTTCTCAACCATTATCATTAAAAGGGTCTATATAAACTCATCTATACATATATCTGGGTGTCAGTTTGTTTGTATCCAATAAACGTCAAAATGGCTGAACTAATTGGGCCCACATTTTTTGTGGGACCTCACGTGACCCCAGGGAAAGTTTATGAATGATCAAAATTTCAAAAATAAGTATTTAAAAGTTTTTTTTTAAAAATATCATGAATCCGCAAACTTTTTTCTTGTTTTTGTTTTATAACTGAGAAGATGCTCACAAATAAAGCCACAGTTAAAAGTTGAAATGGAAAATGGGCGCAAAGCAACCTAAAAATATTATTATAAAAATTGAATACAATTTTTCCACACTGCTAAATAACATTTTATTTATGCGTTGATCATTTTTCATATCAAAACTGTGAAAGGTTTTGAAAAATATCCTTCTAATCTCAATATCTCTTAAAATTTTGATAATATTAAGTGGTAGGCAGTTATATCAGTACAATGAAGACAACTTTTAAATACACAAAAACATAGAAGTTAAGAGATCGAATGTATCATTTAAAAAGCTTCTCTTTGATTAAATGTAAACTTGAAATTCAAAAAAAAAGCTTGTCAACAATCAAACTTAAAAAAAAAAAAAAATTTTGTGATGCATTGAGAAAAAAACAGATTCAATACATTTTTATTTAAGGGGAAGAAATAAAAGTTTTTCTGTGAAATTACCTCAATAAGGATGACATATGGAGCCCACTGCATAAATATTGTAACAGAGGCATTCACACAATCCTCATGGAAGTTCGCATAGTTAGTTAGAGCTACAGCTATTGAGCTAGGATAGGGAAATAGTATGTTATCATCTTTATCTCCAGCAGTAGCGTTCTCATACTGAACACCTAGATACAGCTATAGAGCTAGGATAGGGAAATAGTATGTTATCATCTTTATCTCCAGCAGTAGCTTTCTTAAACTGAACACCTAAATATAGCTATAGAGTTAGGATTGGGAAATAGAATGTTATCATCTTTATCTCCAGCAGTAAGATAATAAGTAAGTTAAAATGCATGAAGGATTACTGAAAACCACATAAAAGTAAATAAATACTTAAGTAGAACAGACGGAATAAAGATGACTAGTTGGGCAATACGGTATTATTTGGTTTGTGTTTTGTAATTTCATCTTAGCAGAATAAAGATTGTAAACAAATTAATTTAGTACTGTACACTAAGTACACCTAAGTACAAACAGATTTTAAGGGCCACGCAAAATTATTCTAAAACACTTAGGACATAAAATGTCGTCATCCAACTACGAGTTTCTACATTCTCTTTATTACCTAAGAGTACACAAACCGAATCTCCTGTTCCCATGGCAGACAGAAATCTAAATAAAGAGTTAGATTTATAAAACATGCTAAATTACAGTGAGAATCAGAAAACTGTTAAATATAAAGACGACATTCAATTCTTAAGTGTATTTGATGCTGTTACAAAGCAAATAGTTTTACTAGTAACTCATTAAATCTCGTTTTAAATGAAATGGGTCTGTTTACACTCAACAATTGCTGTTTCTCATATTCAAGTCATGATTTAAGTCTAAAAATCACCTTCCAATTCCAGAGTTTTCTGGTTCTCACTGTAGATCAACTATTTTTATAAATGAATCATAACAAATTGATAGGAGGGGGCACTATTAACGAAGGACACTATTTTTTTCTCTCGATAGTTTACCGGGATTTGATCGTTTCGTTTGTTCATAAAGAAACTGAAACGATCATGCATAAATAAATGAAGAACAAACTGTATTCGGGTGAGAGAAAACACCCGTTCCTTGTTAACGATAATCACATAAAACGAGTCCAAATTGTTAATACTAAGCTTTTAGGGCGCTTCGCGCCCATCTTCTATTTCCATTGAGAACATGTTCGCTTTGTATATATTGTAGAACAAAATCAAACAAAAAATTTTATGGATTTTATAAAAAAAATTTGTGGAGTTTCAAAATTTTCAAAAATCGAATTTTGTTAGAGGTAAACTTTTGAAACTTCGATCATCCATAAACCTTTCCTTGGGTCACGCGAAAAAATTTGGGTCTGATCGGTGTTTCAGTTTTCACGTTTATTGAACACAAACAGAAAAACAGACAGACATACAAGACAGAAAAGACTCTCTGACCCTATCCATTCATCTTTAACAATCAAATTAAAAAAAGTAAATGGCCTAAATGTTAACGAATGGTAAATTTTAGACAATAATTAATAAAGAGGAAGATTTTGAAAAGAGTAAACACTAAACAGGGATTGAGAAGACCCTCAAAAACACGGTTTCAAAATTCACTCTAAAGTCAATAAAATATTATCAATTATTTCTTGAGATTTACCTGACAGAGAGAGCAATTGCTCCAACAGCTAGAAGAGCACTGTTTAAATAATCTTCTATCACATCAAATGTGTGTTTAAAAACCTGGAACAAAAATCACAATCACAATACAAAGGTTATTTTGTTTATTTGGAATCATTATCATAGTTTCTACTTCTTAATATGGATTGCAGACCTAATTAAAGTGACATTTATACAGTGGTACAATGATAAACAGAAAACTTTGAAATATGAAGACGACTTTTAAAATAAAGTTTTTATTTCAAAAAGTTCAATGAGCATAAGATACAGAAATTGTAGAGTGTAACAGACTCTATTCATGATATGAAATAAAAGCATCAAGGGATAAAAGAAAATAGTATTGAATAAATGACCTGAACTGAAATACCTTTTAAAATTGTTTTCTCATTCAGTAATAACCAGAAAACAATGGAATATAAAGACGACATTATAACAATTCTTCAGCGTTTTGATGTTGTTACAAAGCAAATATTATTACTAGTAACTTAGAAAAGTACAATTTACGTGAAGAGGGTCTATTTACACTCTACATTGCTTTGTCTAATGTTCATTGAACTATTTAGGGGGCTGGGAGGAGTCATTAAAAATACGAAAAATAAAGAATTGAGTTAGTAAACATTAGACTTTAAACATATGTGCAGAGTAGTTAGGCATCTTTCTATATCTATGTATGTCTGTTTGTTTGTCCGATCATAACTCAGGAACCCCCTTGACCGATTTGCCTCATATTTGTATTGGGGAACTCGGGAGACCCACGGGAATGTTCTTTGCTTGGTTTAAAGATTTGAGTTTGAGTGGGTCGGCTTAAATAGCGGGAGTAACTTCAAGTAACCTTGGCAGCGCTGGGTTACCAATCTAGTATATATATATACATTTATATGTAAGCTATAGCTGCCAAACGGATACATTTATATGTAAGCTAGATAGCTGCCAAACGAATACATTTATATGTTAGCTATAGCTGCCAAACGGATACATTTATATGTAAGCTATAGCTGCCAAACGAATACATTTATATGTAAGCTTTAGCTGCCAAACGGCTGGATCAAATTGTCTGATTTTTGTTAAGGGAACCAAGGGGTATCCCGGGGATGGAAATTTTTAATTTTTTCAACATTTAAAATAAAATAAAAAATTCACGGGCAACGCCGGGTACTTCAGCTAGTACTTAATTAAAACAGATTTTTACCTTTTCATATTTAGCTTCAACCAGGAATTTTTTAGCCGCTTCCTCTATAGCCCCAGCCATAGTTTTACCCCAAATTTAAATCTATAAACACAAATACAGAAAATTTATCGTCTTTGTTCCTTGTTATATATAAAGGAACTGTAAAAGTTACAATAAGGTAAGATATCGTCGGGTTTCTAACTTAACAATTTCTAACTTTGTTGTGTGTTCATTACACACTTGCTTTGTGTTATGTACAGGGTGTTCAACGATACATAACTGGAGCAAGATGATTTGAAAGTCGTCTTCTATCTTTGAATTTATTTGAGACATTCAGTCGTCAGCCTTTTTCTCCTAGTCCTGGGAAATTAAAATGTGGTCTTTCTTTTTTGTGCTGTCAATATTTCCGGATATTTAGAGAATTTTGTTCAGATTTCAATTCTATTAAATGAAACTAAGATTGTCAAAATCGAAGTCTAGTAAAACTCTAAAATATTACTTCTATAATTTTGTTTCCAAGTAAATGCTTATGCAGTACATTATTTTAAAGATCATGTAATGTTTCGTGGGATTTACACAGTACAGTACAGTACAGTACAGTACAGTACAGTACAGTACTGTACAGTACAGTACAGTACAGTACAGTACAGTACAGTACAGTACAGTCCAGTACAGTACAGTACAGTACAGTACAGTACAGTACAGTACAGTACAGTACAGTACAGTACAGTACAGTACAGTACAGTACAGTACAGTAATGTTTCGTGGGATTAGTACAGTACAGTACAGTACAGTAATGTTTCGTGGGATTTACACAAGCTAAATTTATTTAATCTAATCTACTACCCAGGACACACACTAAAGTCAAACTACGAGACTCTGCCGGAAACTTTTTTTTCTGGTCCACTGTATTTTCTATAAAGCTAAGTAAAGACAGCTGTATTATTCAGAACTCGTATTTTCCGGGTTTATGTTTGCTAAGCGGTGTATTTGACTAATTTACAGAGGATAATCACATGTGTTCTTTCATCAGCAGTTCAACGCAAACTGTTCAATTGAACTAAAAGAAAGATATTTAGATACAAAATTGAATGACAAACAGTTTTTTTAAATTGACATAAGTAAAAAAAATTAAGATTATTCTACATAGTTGATTTTTTTAAATTTCTTTTTGAAGCAAAATTTTATGAATCTGATTAATCGGCTTCTCTGAAGAACTATATTGTTGACTGTTGAAATGTAAATAGGGATGGGAGTTGTATTTGTTTTTAATTTGTCAGTTAAACAAATAAAATAATGTGTGATCAATTTCAAAACATCGAACGGAATGATTCGAACAATTTTGATGTTTTTCAAAGGACTTAATTTAAAATTTTTTTTAAAAGTTCATATTCCAGAAAAGTTTAACTCTGACAATTCACAATCCTAAATTATATTCGAAGTTAGAAAGATAAGATTGTTTGTTTAATTCAAATGTTACTCATAAATCTTAAACAATGCGGTAATAAATTTCAAAAACGTATTAGATTCTTTTTAAAGCATAATTAAAGAAAGTTGATAAGTTGTGTTATTAGAGAAAAAAAACAAACAATAAATATGTTGACTACTTGTAGGTACGGTGTAAACTAAATACTATGATGGGTAGTATGCAGGGATGATAAGTCTATAGCTGGCAGATTGCCAGGAAGCACTCCAGCAAATGAATAATAGAGAAAAATAAGATTGAAATGGAATAAACTTTTATTGAAATAAACAGATTTATTAGATGGGAATGCAATCTTAAAATTGTATTACAGGACGGAATTTACTTTAATTAAAAGGGAAAAGACATAAATTATGACGAAATTTAGTTTAAAAAAAGATGAGCTTGGACAGAATTTACTTTAATTAGAAGGGAAAAGAGATGAATTTTGACGGAATTTACTCTAGTAAAAAGGAAAAAAAGATGAATTCGGACAGAAATTACTCTAGTAAAAAGGAAAAAAGATGAATTCGGACAGAATTTACTCTAATAAAAAGGAAAAATGATGAATTCGGACAGAAATTACTCTAGTAAAAAGGAAAAAAAGATGAATTCGGACAGAATTTACTCAAAATAAAAAGGAAAAAAGATTAATTCGGCCGGAATTTACTCTAGTAAAAAGGAAANAGAAATTACTCTAGTAAAAAGAAAAAAAGATGAATTCGGACAGAAATTACTCTAGTAAAAAGGAAAAAAGATGAATTCGGACAGAATTTACTCTAATAAAAAGGAAAAAAGATGAATTCAGCCGGAATTTACTCTAGTAAAAAGGAAAAAAGATGAATCCGGACAGAAATTAGTACTCCAGTAAAAAGGAAAAAAGATGAATCCGGACAGAAATTACTACTCTAGTAAAAAGGAAAAATGATGAATTCGGACAGAAATTACTACTCTACAGTGAAACCCTTAATAACAAATACATCGAAAGAATTCATCAAATGTCGTATTCTTCACTTTCTGATAATGGAATGTTGCAGATATTTAGTTTTTTTAATTAAATGATTATATGGAACTCTTTAAAACTGTTCCAGCATATTCATGGCTATTTATTTATTTTCGCAAATACTGAAATTTACGTAATATAGCATAAAACCAATTGAAAAATTGTCAAGACGACATTTGATAGATTCTTCCGATGTATTCGTTATTAAGGGTTTTACTGTAGTAAAAAGGAAAAAAGATGAATTCGGACCGAAATTACTGCTCTAGTAAAAAGGAAAAAATAGATGAATTCGGACAGAAATTACTACTCTAGTAAAAAGGAAAAAAGATGAAATCGGACAGAAATTACTACTCTAGTACAAAGAAAAAAAGATGAATTCGGACGGAATTTACTCTGTTAAAAAGGAAAAAATATATGAAAAAAATATACGGAATTCTCTTGCAAAACAGGAAAAAGAGATGGATTTGAAGAAAATTTACTTTAAAAAGAAGAAGTTAGTTATTTTGGATAATTTTAAATTAGTGGAAAGCCTTTCAACCTTCCTACACTCTACCATACTGTCTGCACCGCATTTAACACAATAAGATTGTTACAAAATATCCGTTAGATTACACTTCAAAAATCAAATAATTTTAAGTTGAAAGTGGTATGGGATAATTGTTATATAACTTAACTAAATTAAAAGAAATATGATAATTTGTAATTATCTTACAGTGAGACCCATTCAAGGTGGAATAGAGAAATAATTGTGCAGTGTACATAGACACATATAACTTAATTGTTAGCTACGGGTAAACCATTTGCTTTCCAACAAAATCTAATACATTAAAGAAGGCTTAAATGTCGTCTTTTTATTATACATTCAAATGGGTCCCATCTCTATTAACATCAAAATTCAAATACACATATAATTACTGAAATGTTTTATTCCAGTTCCTGTTCCATAGTTTTACGGATTCTACTATTATATCTCCAACAACTTTAAATGTCATCATATGCCACCAAGAAATCATATGATTTATCAATACAATAAAGACGACTTTCTATTTTATTTCTATTCCATATCTTTCAAACAGCAGAAACGAATAGATGTGTAAACAAAGAGAAATTGTTAATTTACAGCTTCTCTTTGTTTACAAGTAAACTTGCTTTTAAACAACCCTCGTTAGGGATTAAAACATTATTAATAAAAGTCGTATTCATTAATTTGATATATTCGTCGACCAATGAATGAATTTATTAAACAATCTACATCTAAACATAAAATGCTCATTTGAAACTGTATAAAAGTGAAAAATAAAGCTTATTATTTATTTTAAATCATTATTATTTATGATTTTAAGTGTTATTTTATTAAGCATTAGATTTGTTAATTTTATTCATTAAATTCGGACACTGTATGTAGATTAACAGTACATTATATTCATTAAATTCAGACACTATACGTGGACTAACAGTACGTTATATTCATTAAATTCGGACACTGTATGTAGATTAACAGAACATTATATTCATTAAATTCAGACGCTGTATGTAGATTAACAGTACATTATATTCATTAAATTCGGACACTGTATGAAGATTAACAGTACATTATATTCATTAAATTCGAACACTGTATGTAGATTAATAGTACATTATATTAATTAAATTCGGACACTGTACGTAGACTAACAGAACATTATATTCATTAAATTCGGACACTGTATGTAGATTAACAGAACATTATATTNGTTTTATATTATTGCCGACTTTTTTACATGACAAATGACAACTAGCAAACAAAATATTATGATTTAATGATGTATTATTGTTTCATGAATGCCTTTTTAGAAAACCTTTATATACACCAGTTGTATCTAGTGCTTGGATTTCTATCTTTTCTCTACCTGCGTGGTTTTAAATGGTTGGCTTGGTTTAGGGGTGGTTATATCCCAAAAAATGAATTATTAATTTAATGATGTATCAATTTATCAATTTATCATACAATTTAGATCTATGTTTGTTTATCTTGTAAATTGTTATTTGCTATTTTTACCCTGAAATCGAACCAGGATTTTAAGTAGTACAAGCCCGACCAGTAAAAAGAACACACACCATCATGTAGTGTTGCTAAGAAATCCCACTAAATAAGCCTCTCGCAATTGCCTTACTTTAAGCGAGTTTGTTTTACCTATGATCGTGGATTATAAACATTTATAAATCATCGGAATCATAGTGCTCATTAAACAACCAGATTGGCAGATAACAGAGGAGAGAGAAAGTGTTAGATGAATGGTTATAGATAGATAAGATACAACAGCTACCACCCCCACCTTCAAACATATTTATATCACATCTACACCATCCTCCTATCTCTTTTCTTCCTTGGCCAATTTTACCAAACAAAACTAATCTAATCTCTTTTTGCTCTACCGGCAAAGTACACTATATTCATTAAATTTAAGTTCGAATCAAGTACACTCGCAAATTATATTTAACATTACTGAATGTAATAAACTCTTAATATTTTACATATCATGGACTTAATTCTTAAACATAAATCTTTTTTCAAGTCTGGCTTCAATTTATAATTTTTGATTTATTGAATGATTGCTAATCTCGGAAACAAATCGCAGAAATAAAATATTTCTATAATCTTTCCGCTGTTGGAACTATTAATACTCCACTAAAAATATTATGATTCTTCCTGGATTATCGACCCGTTAAGATAACTTTTCCGTCTTAAAAAACGATATTAATTAGTGTTTTTATATTATTCAGTATAAACTGATCCCTGTACACTGGCGGAATTACGGAGTGATCTCGGAGAAAAACATTTCTGCGAAATTATAAGAGTAAAAATAGATTTTCATGTGATCTTGCTGAGCTTGGCGGAACTTACTCTAATACAGTATATTTTATCTATTTTATATAGAGGGTGAATGTTGTGAACACTGATCACACAGGACTGCAAAGGTTTAACCTAAATATGAATTAAAGATCATACAGTATACTTATTAGCGCAAGGTGGTTCATAATGACTAAATTATAACCACGATTAAATTTTCAAATGACAGTTGTGGGATTCTTATCTAATTTTTTTCCAACTATCAAAATTGGGATCTTTCCCTTAATCTAAATTATAAGTTGAATTCACTAATTCAGGAGCCGAGTTTCTTCGCTTTTGAAAAATAAAGGAATTCTGCAAAATTAAGTCCTCTATTCCCTTACAAAGTTTCTATTTTATACAATCCGACCTTCTTTATAAACACTCTTTTTTAAATATTTATCTCAATCCGTCTCTAAATAAAGAACTGACATTTTTTTGAGTTCAATGTAAGAAATACTGAATACTAAACTAATGGGTCTTTTTACTAATTCGGTATGAGCAGAACTGGCACGCCTCCAAAACCCGCGGTCAACTGGGACAAACTGCACCGCAACAAGCCGAGGAACCATGATCTCACAAGATACGATGAACACGAAGAGACTGAAATCTTGTCTCTTTCCACTATCCTAGTTTATATAGCATCGATATTAACAAGGAGCCGTCAATGTTCCTTGTTATTAAAAATGTTATTTATAATGTTCTTTATTTTATCCTAAATTATGTAGCCTCAATATTAACGAAGAACGGTTAATGTTTCTCGTTATAAAAGTTATTTGTGGCATTTTATAACACACATTATGTCTCATATGTCTAGATTATAATGCCCCTTTTCTTAAAACATAGATTTTGTAGCCTCATTTTTAAGGAGGAACGGTCAATGTTTCTCGTTATGATGCAAAAATCAATATTCCTTGATATAAAAATATTTCTCAATTATAATGTTCTTTATTTTATTCTAAATTATGTAGCCTCAATATTAACGAGTAACGGTCAATGTTTCTCTTTATGAAGCTAACAATAATTTTCTTTAATATAAAAAAGAAAACTCGCTCCCGTGTATGTTTATGTGAAAGCATACACACAGTTATTTGTAGCATTTTCTAATAAGAGATAGCACACACTGTGTTTGTAGTATCTCCCAGTCATATTGCATAAAAGTATGCTAACCTATCATATATAATGTAGTTTTTTTCTCTTGAACTGCTGCTTCGTCAATATTGAATATAAATTTATTAGCAATCCAGGCATGAAAAAACGAAAAAATGTATCAGTAAAATATTAGATTTTTTCTTAAATAATTTACAAATGTATGCACACGATATCATCGTAAAAAAGTTTTCTGTTAAATCCATATAATGAATTTTGTAAACATGTAAAAACCCTGATGCATAAATAAATATCTAGATCTTAAAAAGTTTCTATTAATTTTCTAGTATCTTTACAATTTAAAATGATACATTTTTCATTCGTTTACATTGGATGAATATTAAAATGGAAACTTTTTTGGTTAAAATTGTAAGGTTTGTTTAGTCAAAATTAGATATTTTGCTACAGTGAGAACCAGAAAACTATGGAACAGAAGGACAACATCACAGTGCATTTGATGTCGTTATAAATTAGCAAAAAACATTAATTAGTATCTTATTAAATCACTTATCCAGATACATGACAGAGTTTTCTGGTTATCATGCTGCAAATGAATATTATAAAACAAAAGATTAAGCTTAAATTCAATTTTCTTAGCATTTGAGACTGAAATATTGGTGCAGTTCAGTTCAGTGAATGCCACTATTAAAGTTTAAATTGAATTTTTTGTTGTTGAAAGGAATTGTGCAATAATTAATTGTATTTATTGCGTGCCATAAGGTTTAAATTGAATATTGTCAAAAAGTTGAAACACAAACGCAAGAAAGTTTAACAGAATTGCGCGCAATTCCACGCAATTCCGTTTATTACGCACAAGTAATACGGAATTGCGCGCAAGTAAAATCCACTTGCGTTGGAAACACTACACTAATAGTATCGATTTAGATTCTTAAATGTTTCATTGTGGAAAATGAGGGAGGGAAGGCGCACCACGCCTTTTTTGTCAGATCACAATTGATGTCATATTTCACTATTATTTAGTCCGATCACACACCTTTATTTCGTCCGGCATTGTTTACATTCTTTTTCAAAGTACTTATTTATTATTTTAATCAAATTTTGAGCCATGTCATGTTTTATATAATGGTTTCAAATATTTTATCCTGGTTTTATTTCAAAGAACATTTTATGAAGGTACAATAGGCATAAAACAATTCATGGACATTTTTATTTATCACATGCAAATCAAAACCACTTGTTTGTATCTAAACCAAAACTTTGTTAGTTTTTAGTTGTAGATTCTAAAAATCCCAGCGACTATTTCTAAAGAGTTTCAACTTAGGAGTAAAATAATCCGTATTAAATTTGAATTTACGAGCTGGGTCAACCTTTCCGGTCCCAGTTTGCACTGTATCGCCTGGATATTGGGTAAATGAAGCAGACACTTAATAGGACTAGCTGGTGCAATAAGGTTGATGCGGTCAGACTTTAGGTTGAATTTACTTTTACTAAAGGGTAAGGGGTGCGTGTGTGGTCTGGACGAAAAATAGATGTTTCCGTTTTGTGCTAATTGGGCTTAAATATTGTTTTATTTTTCAAACAAAAGGCATTTTAAACAAAATCAAACCATATTGAATTAAATGACCGTTGCCTAGAGTTGAAGAAAGTACGATAGACCATGAAAATATTTATCTGAAAAAACAGATGCAACTCCCGGACAAAAAAAGGATTTTGCTGAATTTTCAAGAAAATGTCCAGCCCTATGTACAGCCCTATGTCCAGCCCTATGTACAGCACTATGTACAGCCCTATGACAAGAGGAAGCTAAAACAGACTGGATTTAAACAGTGATTAAAGTATTATTGCATAATTTATTTAAATCACGTTGTGAGTGGCATTTAAATAATTTAATTTTTTAATTAGATTTTGTAAAATTATAAAATTAGCAAACTTCCCAGCAGAGGAAGGGTTAAAACAATGAAAGGATACCATTATGTATCTTTGAAGAAGGGTTAAAACAATGAAACATATGTATTTTATCTCATTGCTGATTTTGAAATAAATCTGCTTCAATGATTTCATTCATTTTCTTCTATAGAAAACTTGAACAGTGAGCCTTCAAGCTGAGAACAATCTAGACAGCCTCAGGTATTATACGGTTTATTTAATCCATTTTTTTTATATATTTTCTCAGAATTGGTTGAAATTATGTTAAAGAAAGAAACGGATTACTTCAAAACTTTCTTATTCTATATCTTTGTGGTTATTTTGTGATACTTCAAATCCTTGAAAGAAACTGCATTTCTAAGTTTTTATCTTTATATCCATGCAACCTTTCATATGTTTTGAACCTTATATATTACACAATATGAATCATGCTAGAATAAATGATATAAAGCCCCAAAGGTTAACACCATCAGGTTGCACAGATTTAGGGTTTAGAAAATTTGAGGTTATAACAAGAACTCAGGTCTTTTGTTACTTACAAATTAAGTCAATCCAATCTCTGAAAGATGAAAATGTAGTTTCTGGTATTTTAATGGGATTTACATACTTAACAGTCAAAAGGACTTCTGCTATAATTTCAACTGAGCCTCCATCTGAGGAATATGACCGATTAACAAAGGTACCATTTAAATCTTCATATGATCATTAAAAGGGGTTTAGGCTGAAACCAAACTGAAATTGACGATATCCGAGAGGAGCCTAAGTAACTAAGGTTTGCTAAACGGAGACATGTGACCAGTATACTTACTGCACTATCATTGGTGGGAGTTCTGGTTACGTATTCATGTAAAATAATTATCAATTAAATCTATTAAAAATGCAAAAATTATTATATCAAACCTGGGATATCTTTGTATTCAGATTGATTGCATATTTGCTGAATATGATCTATTTAAACCATAGTATTTTTATACAAAAATGTATATACTTAGATTTCCGTATAAATTTGAACTAGTTAATATAAATTTCTCGAGACCGGAAAATAAGAGATATATTTAAGTTTCAGCCTATAACCCCTTTCATTTTCCCTTTACAGTCCCTTTTACAGTCTGTTTAATCACAATCACAACCATACTTAGTTCTTGCTTTCAACAGTAAGTAAAATCAACAGTTTTAATCATAACCATACTTAGTTCTTACTTTCAGCAGTAAGTAAATCAACAGTTTTAATAACAACCATACTTAGTTCTTATTTTCAACAGTAAGTAAAATCAACAGTTTTAATCACAAACATACTTAGTTCTTATTTTGAACAGTAAGAAAAATCAACAGTTTTAATCACAAACATACTTAGTTCTTATTTTCAACAGTAAGTAAAGTCAACAGTTTTAATCACAAACATACTAAGTACTTATTTTCAACAGTAAGTAAAATCAACAGTTTTAAGGTTTTTACTAAATCCTCTAGACTTTCGGAATCTCTATATACTTGAGACAGCAAATTTACAGTATTAATACAATTTTTAAACGTACAAATGGATAAATTTAAAATAGACTGGAAATTTTCGATATCCATACAGTGATAACCAGATAAATCTGGAGAAGGAGGATGGCTTTTAGACTCAAGTTAAACCTTTTAAAAGTGTAATGAGCATGAGACACAACAATTGTGCCGTTTAAAAAGACCCATTTCACTTAAGTAGTGATTTGATAAGCGTCTAGTAAACTATTTGCTTTAAAACAACATCAAATACACTTATTTATGACAGAGTGGGATTTATGTGCAATGCCCCGGAAAATTCCAAAACAAAGAGAGGGGGGATTGAATTTTGTAGATCCAGAAAAATAATATCTGTGGGATGCCTGCGTAGAGACTGGCAGCATGGTAAGGTCTTAAAAGTAAGACATGTAGCCGCAGCTCTCGGCCCCTAGCCGTCCTAGCCGCAGCGCTCGGCCAAGAAAGTGTCATAACTTAACCTAACCCGTGGCCGCAACGCTCGGTCCCCTAGCCTGTTCTAGCCGCAGCGCTCGGCCTAGAAAGTGTCTTAACCTAACCTAACCCTAAATAAATACTAATTTAATTATTTTTCTGGATCTACAAATATCAATCCCCCTCTCTCTGTTTTGGAATTTTCAGGGGCATTGAACACAATATGAATCCCACTCTGCCCTTATTTATTGCAATAATGTTGTCCTCATATTCCCCTGTTTTCTGGTCATTATTTCTGGTTTTTGGTTTCTGGTAAAATTAAATGCCTTAGATCTGAACGATTTAAATTTCGCAAAATTTAAGTGATTTTTATGGGTGCTCGAATTTTCTATTGTGAATACATATTTAAATTTGAAAATATTTAGTCACCATGATGACATGTGTGGTTGTAACTCTTGTGAGTATGATTTTCAACTTGTCTTGTTGCGGCGGTTCTAAAGCAGACGACATTCAGAATTCCTTAAAGGTAAGAATTTTCTCATATAATTCTGATTTAATTCTCTACAAGCAAAGGAATTTAGTCTTTGTCACAATTCTAATTTTTGAATCCCTTTGCATTCTGATGGTGTAAAAAGGAACTGAATAATTGCTGCAAACTCTACTTTGCTAATCCTTATATTTTTGCAATCTGAAGCCGTAGACCTTAGATATTTCATCTATAAATTATGTCAGATCAAACAAACAAAGTTTGAAAAAAAAGTCTTGAACTCCATTCAGTTGAATAAATATTTGGAATTACACCGTTCAAGTTTGTGGCAAGTATTCCTAAAGCATTAATTCTTTTTTCATCTAAGTTTGTTAAAAATCATAAGTTTTTAGGATCTAAAATGAATAGTAGGTGAGGGGGGGGGGTGTGCGGAAATTTGGCCCCCTTTCGGTTTTTTGTTTCTCATTCTTTAACAACACTAGCATCATCACATTCCTTGACTTTAATGAAATAATAATCTAATTAGAACTATTTTTTTGATCATGCCATGTGCTTAGGGAATAGGGATGTTAACGCTTTCATTTATCAGAAAAACGGTCGTTTCGTTATGAAAACGACGACGAAAAATCGAAAACGAAACGATCGTTTTTTAGAAAGTTCTTTTTTAAAAAACAATCGTATAAAAAACGGTCGCAAATCGTTTTATTAAAAACGATTGTTTTCAAAAACGATCGCTATTCGTTTTCTGAAAGTTCAAAACGAGTGGGTCGTTTTTAAAAACGATCGTTTTTTTCCGAAAACGAAAGCCCTTTAAAAAGAAATACAAAATTTTATCTTACATCGTAATTTGTCAAAATTCTATTTATAAATTTTGAGATTGTTGACCATTAGTTTAAAACCTTTTCATCACCCATGAGCTGCAAACATGCATTTTAAAAGAAGATGCAATTTGTAATTCCTTCTACTCTAAAGTTTGAATCCATTTATAAACTTCTTTAAAGTAGCAAACCCCCCTCCCCCCCCCCACTGGAATTAGATATAGAGAAGATGAATAAGATAGAGCTCTAATCATATCTAACAGGTGTGGTTTCTATGATTCATTGCAAATATTAGATAATTTGCAGAAAATTATTGCAAACTATTCAAGCGAATTGATTAGAACAATTGCTGTATCTGTATATCTACAAGCTACGCAGATAGGATCAATTTTATTTTATCATTAACTCAAACTTATTTAGACTTTAGTTTTGAAATTAATGATTTAAAAGAAAAGTTCAGATATAATTTCTAAGAAATAAATGAAAAAATGTTGTTAAAAGGAACTGAGTACTTGTAACAAACTCTTGTTTTTAAATCTCTATATCTTTGTAATCCAAGTTTATAGACCTTTGGTATTTCAAACTAAAAATACTTTTGGATCAAATAGTCTAAGTTTGAAATAATAAAAGTTTATTTCATCAAGTTGTAAAGATAGGGATTAGAAAATTTAAGTTTGTGGCAAAAACTAAGTTCCTTTTTTGTGACTTTTCATTTGTGAGAGGTCTGATTTATAAATGTACTCTTTAAAGCTTAATCTGCTACGTTTATGTTGCTTTCAAAGTCTTTATATTCTGTCAAGATTCTTTATTGTTTCTGTATAGCAGAAGACTGCAATCCACGGTAAAAAACATTGATATTTTATTCATTAATAAACATACAAAGAGTTTAAGGGTATCGTTGTTGTGAATCAAACATGCCACTTTGTAAATGTAAGGTCACTGGAAATTATTGCGGTAGTCCCCTTAAAGGAATGTTCTTGGACGCAGTTCCACTGGAAACTTGAAATAGTTGTTTAGCAACTAACAAGAATAGATTGTTTAATAGTTGTTTAGCAACTAACAAGAATAGATTGTTTAATAGTTGTTTAGCAACTAACAAGAAGAGATTGTTTAATAGTTGTTTAGCAAATAACAAGAATAGATTGTTTAATAGTTGTTTAGCAACTAACAAGAATAGATTGTTTAATAACACACATTAGTTTCCTTTGAAATACTCGACTCCCTAACTGGAACCTAATAAATTTTATGAATAGGCCAGGATCCAGGATATACAACCCTATGACTTTATTAATGTTCTCAACAAAAGAGACGCTAAAAAAGCTGGAGAGATGAGGTCGAAGAAATCACAACGGAAAAAAATTAGGGATAGGGGTCGACTTAACAGGGTACAGCAAATCTCAGCACGAGGAAATTTAAGAAAGAATGATAAACAGGGTTCAGGAGACTGTATTAACAGATCTTGCTGGGAAAACATTCAAAATCTTCAATTCTGGTTTAGAGGAGACTTTGCTAATTCTTTCAAGAGAATGAACCGGTATAAAAGTTTTATAAGTAAATCAGGTGATTATCTTAACATACATCTTGGCTATTACTATTTTCTGAAAATTCAAGTTCATACACTGGCCTTACCAATAAATATCACTTTATGTAACATTTAACGCCATGTTTATAGAAATTACTTTAAGGGACAGTTCCCTTACTTTGGTAATTTTATGGTATACTAAACAGCCTATCTGCTGTTAATTAGTATTAGTCTTACTTTTCAAAGTCAACTGTGGCTAGAGAAAAGCCGATGTCATGTGAGGGGGGAGTCCAGAATTCCTCAATGAGTAATCACCGCCACCCAAATGTGTTTTGCGGCAAGCGCGCTCCTCAATTGGTAATCTCCACCACCATAATTGGTAATCAGCCAAAATAAGCGTAACATTAAATCGTTTATTTCTTAGAAATAAGACCATATTGACCTCTTTTAATGGCCCTATGGTGTACAATATTGTTAAAGCTTTCTTTACTGCTCCTTAGTTTCGAAAATAAATATGCCACACTATAAGTGCTAGAAATATATTACGTTTTTTAGTTTCAAGTTTTGCTTTAAGAATGTTTGCGGCATTTTCCTCTGAATGTTATTGTTTTAAACTCCTTATATAGAGAGGAAACTTTAACCCATTATTAGTGGACTTAATACTTCATTTTCAGTAGGGGGTGGGATGAGACTAATTTTTCAAAATTTTATGATCTTTCTATGCATATAATTAGTTTTGTTGTAGATGTTGCACTCAAGTAGGTGAATACAAAAATCTAAACACTGTAAAGGTTTTTTGAAAATATCTTTTAAATGGAGATTGATATTACTTTGGGCGCAATGAGATAATTTTTAGTAATTTTTAAGTAATTTCTATGCATATAATTAGTTTTGTTGTAGATGTTGAACTCGAGTTGGCGAATACAAAAATCTAAACACTGTAAAGGATTTTTGAAAATATCTTTTAAATGGAGATTGAAATTACTTTGGGCGCGATGAGATAATTTTTAGTAAACAGGCAGCCCGACCTTTTTTGTATCTTGACGCCAATCATGAAATGCAGTCATTAAAGTGGCGAATTGGATCTATGATTCAGCTAAAATGAACTGTGCCTTGATTCTCAGTTTTTGTTGACCAAACAAATCTGAAAATAATTTGAAAATTTAGTTTAAGTCAATACAGATGCCATAAAACCCCGATAGATGTCGAAAATTGTGTTAAAAGTGCATTAAATTCAAATCACAGAAAACAAAATTTTACGGTGATTACTAATTGAGGTGGTGGAGATTACCAATTGAGGAGCGCGCTTGCCGCAAAACAGATTTGGGTGGCGGGGATTACTATTTGAGGAACTCTGGACTCCCTCCCTCACGCGGCAAAGCGCAAGTTTCTGTAAATATAAACAAACAATAATAATTTAATTTATTTGAGTTTAAAGCCAATTTTCCATAATTGATCCATCATTTTGACACATAACAGCACTTGGGTCTGTCCTAGAAATCCCTTTTTGACGCCCCCCCCCCCTCCTTATAAATTTGTATACATATGTTTAAAAACATAATACAAAATTATAATTTTACTTTTACATTTATACGACAGAATAGAAAAAATTACACATTTTCAATGATAGAATTGAGGTTTTTAAAACTAAAAGACGAAAAAAGATTTCAACTTTTTTTTGAAAATCTTTGGAAAAAATCTTTTTACGGCGACCTCCCAATTTATTGACATTGTATATCTACTAGGCACAATCATTGTAGTAGAATAAAACGACGTTTAGTTGGTTAAGACGCAATTAATATCTTTGGAAATGGGATCGAGCACATTTTCGAATATTATGCCTAATTTTGAAGTTTAACACGGCATTTTAGAGAGAAATGTTTCATTTACGACGATCCCCCCCCNCATCTATGGGTTGTGTAGCTGTCAAAGTAGTTTTTACTACAAAACAATGAATTTTAGTAGGCTAAAAAGCCTAAACACACTTTTTTCGGAGAAACCTTGTAGACTAACCCTGAAATAATGAAAAAAAAAGAATTAATTTATAAATGTTGAAAAGTTGAAATTGCGTGTGCAAGCATAATATGGCAGGGGGAGGGGTCAAAAATTCAATATTAGAACTGAAACAAATCCGATCCATAAATCCAAGGGTTTGTTTATGTTTAAATAATCTTGCGCTTTGCCGCGTTGCATAACCAGAGTTTGCTGCAGGTAAGAGTTCGCTCCAGGCATGACACCGGCACTTGTAATAAACCAGAATTTACAGAGAAGACGATTTTTGGTTTGTTTTTTATTTTATTTTCTTTCCAGGGAAAAGATATTGCAAATATTAATTATCTAATATCGAGCTTTTATTCAACTTTGAAAAAAAATATTTTATACTTCAGTAGAATTTTGAAGATGAAGATGAAGCTTAATTTTTGTTTCTCCATTTCTGAACTTTTTTCTAAAATTGTTACTTTTTATTAAACATACGCTTTGTAATCTTTTATTTCATAAAAAAATTAATACAAAACTGTACAAAAATAATTTTTTTAGAATTGTAGTATTTCCTTTGTCATGAAAAAAAAATCAGATTTTAGAGCCCTAAAAATCTTCCTACGCCTTATTTGACATAAAGGAGAGGTTTATGGAATAAACTCTGTTTTGCTGAATACCCCATGATGGAGCTATCCAGAAATATTTGAATTTTCTTTATTTTATTTTTCCTGCTTCTGAATACAACTCTCCCAGGTAGACTTAGATATTTTCCCAGTCTTTGTGTAAAGCCTAGAAATATTCATAGATATTCTTAGTTTGTGTTCATGATACTCGTTTTTTCAAGCGATCGAAAAAACGGTAGTTTTTCGTTTTTTCTAAATTGTTTTGTTTTTGGAAAAAAAAATATCGTTTTTGTAAACAAACCACTCGATTTGGACTTTTAAAACGATCGTGTTTGAAATAACATTAGCTAAGGGATCTGAGTTTTATGACAATCAATTTCAATTTTTTTCAGGAAGATAGGTTTATGTATTTTGTTTTAAATGTTTTTTTTTATTGGAATGTTTTCTGACCAAAGGGATTTCTGATCTAAAGATTTTCCGACCAAAAAACCCTAATGAGAACAAAGTATGGTACCCTTGAAATTTTCTTATCCGATCAATAATGTGAAAGATATTGTTGTTTTTCTAGGTTTAAAAGTGAACTCTGTTAGTTCCTTTCCCTGCAAAAATTTAGTCTCCGACGTGGCGATGTCGAACATCAAAGGGATCCAGAATTATTTACCCGACACCTTCGCTATCGACACATATTGTCTACTTTTATGTCCCCTTTAATATGCTTTCCTGCAGTAGCAATGCACAAGTCACTTTTGTAAAGAAACAAAATTGCAAAAAATTATTGATATCTATAAATTCAACCTTGATCATGTCAAAGCGTTTAAAGGTAATACCGTTGTTAAAAAGGCCATCACATCTTTTAAGATAGATAAATAAAAACCTCACATGACGTCACTTATAATAGAGGCAGTGGCTTCATATGAGGTTTTTATCCATCTGTCTACCTATCTTAGAAGACGACATTTTCCGTAAATCGGAGCGCATCACTTGTTGGGTTACTTGACTTTAAAATATACCTTTATGCTGTGTAAAACGCCACTACTTAATTATTTTCCAAAGAAAATTAAATAATTAGACGAATAAGATTTTTTATTTTACCTTCCTGCTGCATAGGCAAGGAATACAGCAAACACCAGTACTGTACGCAGAACAGTCATTGCAGTACTGTACGCAGAACTCTCAAAATGGTAACCGATCGAACAGGGGTTTTAATCTGGATAAGCTTATCACTTAATTTGAAGGAAGAAATTAAAGATTCTTTTTTTATAAATATTGAACTTCTTTTAAAACGGGTTTCAAACTTTCAGAACGGAAAACGATATGAAAAATCGTTTTTCATCAAAACAAAAACCAGTAAAAAAATAGGTTTTCGTTCCAAAACAAAGAACTGAACCAGAATTCGTTTTTTTGTTTCAAAATAGAAAACTGAAAAATCGTTTTTCTTTCCAAAACGGAAAACTAACGAGTTCGTTTTTCGTTTCAAAACGGAAAACTAAAAAATCGTTTTTCTTTCCAAAATGGAAAACTGAAATAATTTGTTTTTCACTTCAAACGAAATACTGAAAAAAATATTTTTTCTATCCAAGTCAGAAAACTTCACGAATTTTTTTTTCGTTTCAATATGGAAAAATTTAAATTTTGACAAATTTAAAACGGAAAACAAATAAAATTTGTTTTTCATCAAAACAAAAACCTGTTCCTAAACGGAGAACTGAACGAATTCGTTTTTCGTTTCAAAACGGAAAACTGAAAAAATATTTTTCTATGCAAGACAGAAAATTAAAAGAACTTGTTTTTCATTTCACAACAAAAAACAGAAAAAATTCTTTTTTGGTCTAAAAACGGACAACTGAAGGAATTTTTTCGTTTCAAAATGGAAAAATGGAACGAAATCGTTATTCGTTCCAAAACGGAAAACTGAAAGAAATCCTTTTTCATTTCAAAACAAAAAACTTAAAAAAATCGTTTTTCTTTCAAAAATGGAGAACTGAACAAATTTTAAAATTCCTACATGTTTGCAACCTGATGAAAGGAAAGCTACTTTATTGAGGAAAACTACTCTATCAAGGAAAACTACTCTATCAAGGAAAACTACTCTTTCAAGGAAAGCTACTCTATCAAGGAAAACTACTCTATCAAGGAAAACTATTTTTTTAAGGAAAACTGACTCGATATCCAAAAATAAATCCAAATTCATGTCCAAATATATTTCCAAATAAAATTCCAAATTTATATCCAAATAAATATCCAAATATATATCCAAATATATATCTAAATGAATATCCAAATATATATCCAAATATAAATCCAAATATATATCCAAATATATATCTAAATATATATCCAAACATATATCCAAAGCTATATCCAAATATATATCCAAATATATATCCAAATATGTATCCAAATTTATATCCAAATATATATACAAATATATATCCAAATATATATCCAAATATCCTAATATATATTCAAATATTTATCCAATTATATATCCCTTAATGTGTCCAGATAAAAATCCAAATATTTCCAAATATATATCCAAATATATAACCAAACATTTATAAAAATATATATCCAAATATATATCCAAGCATATATCCAAATATATAACCAAATGTATATCCAAATATATATCCAAATATATATCGAAACATATACCCAAATATATGTCCAAATGTATATCCAAATATATATCCAAATATATATCCAAATATATATCCAAATGTATATCCAAACATATATCCAAATATATATCCAAATATATATCCAAATATATATCCAAATATATATTCAAATATACATTCAAATATATATCCAAATATATATCCGAATGTATATCCAAATATATATCCAAATATATATCCAAATATGTATTCAAATATACATTCAAATATATATCCAAATATATATCCAAATATATATCCAAATATATATCCAAATACATATCCAAATATATATCCAAAGCATGGCTTGATCTCCTCTTTTTGTTAATCAGCAGACGAATAAAATCTTTATTTTGATATGAAAGTAAGTGTCTATAATTCAAGTAATATTTAAAAAAGATCATAAACAATAAAGTTACCAGAGTGAATATTCAGAATAATAGATTGTTATGAAGGGTATATCTCATTCTAAAGTTTGAAGATAAAATTTGAATTATGTGAAATCTCTGAAAGCCAAATTATCTTCGATGTTTCACAAGCATGGATAAAAACAATGACCAAATGTTAGTGCATCCATTTTCAAATCTTGGAAAGTCCTCTGAATAAGATATTGGCATATTTCTTATTAAAACTTGTAAACTGCTGGGTTTTTGTTTTTCTTGTTTATCTTGTTTATCTTGTTTATCTGGTTTATCTTGTTTATCTTGTTTATCTTGTTTATCTTGTTTATCTTGTTTATCTTGTTTATCTTGTTTATCTTGTTTATCTTTTTTATCACTTTTTGTGTTTATCAATATAAATCCTGTCCTGAGGTAGTTTAATAAGTCTCTGTAGTTATAAACGTTTCAACATCGTTTTCCGCTTTGAAAGAAAAAAACAAAAAAATCGCTTTAAGCTTTAACACGTAAATCTTTCAAAACGCGCTTTAAACAAAAATTTCAAAGCGAGTTTTGAAAAAAAGTGCCAATCCCTAGGAATAACTAATATTAATGATATAGTTGTTATAGATCCCCAATTTAAACGTACACAGAGTGAATAATCTAGATCAAGCGATGAGGATTATGAGTAAGTGCAGTACAATCTACAATCCATTCCATCAGTTTTAACCATTGGTTTCAAATCTTTTAAGTATTCCAAAGATGCTATAAAAAAGACCCTAAGTCTAACTAAACAGAAAATTGCACTCCCAAAATGTCTTAAGACTTGAGTTATATTTGAAGGTTAAGGCAGCTTAATCTAAAGACTAATTTTCCGCAAAGTATTTCCATCCTATTCCATATACTATTAAAAGTAATTGAACAAAATGTGTAAAAGCCAAGTGCTTTTAATAAATGAAGTAATGAAACGACTGGCCTTTGAGTTTAAATAAATTTAAAATTTATGAACTTTCCTTCTAATGTTTGAACGAGTAATACAATTTATTTGGACCAAGGTTGTATAATAAGGTTGATTATATCTCGATGCACTCCAATGTACGGAAAATGTTTTCTCCAAAGTATGAATAGATAAAATCCGTATATGACGTCACTGATGCCTATTCTCGCCTCTAATCAGTGACGTCATATACAGATATAATCTTTCAATTTCTAAGAGACGACATTTCCCTTAAATTAGAGCGCATTGATTGAGTAAGCAACCTTGATTTGTAAGGTTTTTTATAAATTCTGTCCATATAAACTTTAAAGCAAATTATACGTATTAAACATTTGGAACATTGTGGAAAATGGACCACTGGTTGCAGTTGGTCATTGTTTTTATCCAGGTTCCACAAAATTAAAAATTTTATTCTTAAAACTTTTTCCATTTGGGAAACTTATCTTTTTATTATTTATAATCTTTTTTAGATATCACTTGAATGATAGACACTTACTTTCATTTCAAAATAAAGATTCGCCATTTTTTTCATCTGCTGATTAACAAAAAGAATAAATCAAGCTGCGATTTGGATATATATTTGGATATATATTTGAATATATATTTCATGACACGACAGCATTTACATTTTTTTCTAAATAGGAAATTTCCCAAAAACCTAGGCATTTGGGAAATTTCCCAGATACCCAGGCATTTGGGAAATTTCCCAGATAAGGAAAACTACTCTATCAAGGAAAACTACTTTATTTAGGAAAACTACTCTATCAAGGAAAACTACTTTATCAAAGAAAACTAATTTTAGATAAAAAATGAAATTTGTAAAAATTTTAATATTTCATAACCAAACCATCTTTCCCTAAAATCATTAGAATTGTGGATATCAAAAATATATATCCAAATATATATCCAAATATATATCCAAATATATATCCAAATATATCCAAATATATATCCAAATACATATCCAAATATATATCCAAATATATCCAAATATATATTTGGATATATATTTGGATATATATCCAAATATATATCTAAATATATATCCAAATATATCCAAATATATATCGAAATATATATCGAAATATATATCGAAATATATATCCAAATATATATCCAAATATATATCCAAATATATATCCAAACATATATCCAAATATATATCCAAATATATATCCAAATATATAATCAAATGTAAATCCAAATATATACAAATATATATCCAAATATAAATCCAAATATAAATCCAAATATATATCCAAATATATATCCAAACATATATCCAAATATATATCCAAATATATATCCAAATGTATATCCAAATATATATCCAAATACATATCAAACATATATCCAAACATATATCCAAATTAATGATATAGTTTTTATAGATCCCCAATTTAAAAGTACACAGAGTGAATCTCTAGATCAAGCGGTGAGGATTATGAGTAAGTGCAGTAGAATCTACAATCCATTCCATCAGAAGTTTTAACCATTGGTTTCAAATCTTTTAAGTTTTCCAGAGACCGCTATAAAAAAAGACCCTAAGTCTAAATCCCACAGTCTTGATTCTAAAGTTTTACGGTCTGGATCGTCGAGTATTCAAATTATAGACTCAACAAAAAAGAAAATACACTCCCAAAATGTCTAAAGACTTGAGTTATATTTGAAGGTTGAGGCAGCTTAATCTAGAGACTAATTTTCCGCAAAGTATTTCCATCTCTATTAAAAGTAATTGAAACAAAATGTGTAAAAGCCAAGCGCTTTTAATGAACGAAGTAATGAAACTACTTGCTTTTAAGTTTACATAAATTTAAAATTTATGAACTTTCCTTCTAATGTTTGAAAGAGTAATACAAATCATTTGGACCAAGGTTGTATAATAAGGTTCTTTATATCTCGATGCACTCCAATGTACGGGAAATGTTGTCTCCAAAGTATGAATAGATAAAATCCGTATATGACGTCACTGATAACTATTCTCGACTCATAATCAGTGACGTCATAAACAGGTATAATCTTTCAATTTATAAGAGACGACATTTTCCTTAAATTCGAGTGCATCGATCGAGTAAGCAACCTTATTGTAGAGCCTTGATTTGTAAGGTTTTATATAAATTATGTCCATATAAACATTAAAGCAAATTATACGTATTAAACATTTGGAACATTGTGGAAAATGGACCACTGGTTGCAGTTGGTCATTGTTTTTATCCAGGTTTCACATAATTAAAAATTTTATTCTTAAAACTTTTTCCATTTGGGAAACTTATCTCTTTATTATCTATAGTCTTTTTAGATATCACTTGAATGATAGACACTTACTTTCATATCAAAATAAAGATTCGCCATTTTATTCATCTGCTGATTAACAAAAAGAAGAGATCAAGCTGCGATTTGGATATATGCTTGGATATATATTTAGATATATGCTTGGATATATATTTGGATATATATTTGGATGTATAATTGGATATATATTGGATAATATTTGGATATATATTTGGATATATATTTGGATATATATTTGGATTTATATTTGGATATATATTTGGATATATATTTGGATATATATTTGGATTTATATTTGGATATATATTTGGATATATATTTGGAGATATTTGAATTTTTAACATTTAATCCTTTATGATTTACAACGTACTGCAAGTTTACAGAATTTCATGTTTACGCGATTTTTGCTACAGAAATAGTTATTATTTACACCTTAAATTTTATAAAAGCCGGACTCCAAGAAATATAGAAAGTTTGAAATATTGTACATAAGTATTAATAATTTAGTTTAGTAACTGTTTAAACAAAGATATCAATAATTATTCCAAGGATTAAGAGCGAATTTACCAGAAAAATGGGGAGTAAAAATGTCCCCTCTTCCCCCCCCCCTCCCCATTGAATAAAACATTGCGGTTTGAAAAATATCAATAATACAGTGGTAATTAATGTTTAATTAAACATTAAGCAAATACTACATGTGCACAGCAACAGGGTTTTTCCACTGGATGTATTTATATTGTTATATGATTGCAGATTAAAGGAGGGAGGGGGTGCAGAGTCACTGTGAGCCCGCTAAATGATCTCCGGAGCCTCCTGATGCGCAGAATAATCTCCAAGCCCCTCAAAATCATTAGATAAGTGTTTGACTAGGGCTGGGCGTCGTTCTTGGGGAACAATAGTTCTTTCATGGGACAGAATGGAATTATTAAGAACGATGCCATCCTTCCAAAAAAGAACTGTAAAAAACATTCTTAAAATTATTGAAGTAAACTAACGAACCTGGAAAGAAGGATTAGTTATTAAGAACGGTCTAGGATCGTACTAAATCTAAAGGAACAATTTCTGACTTTCTAATCCCCATACCTTTGCATATATATGTACGACAAACCTTAGATATTTAAAACTATGTATTCTGTTCGTGCAAGTAATTTACTTTTATGATTTCAAGGGTCTACACCAACAGTTTTCAAATGTATAGGTATTAACGTAATTGAGTTTGTGACCTTTTAGTCTAATATAGATGGGGGGAAGATTTTGATCTTAGAGTTGAGATAGATGAGTGTGATACATATTCTTAGTCCAACTTTTCAAGGCCTGCTCATTAAGAAGAATCGACCCTTAACTTAAAGGGAAGTTTTTACAAAGTACGTTGGAAAATCTTTTAAAATATTTATCATAATTTTTGACAAACATCCAGATGAAGGCCCACACTTTAGAACGAGGAACGGACAATCTTTAAAAAAATGGAAAAGACGACCAGTTTTAAGTATGGAGGGTAACTGATATATTACCACATATGACACTAAGTATTCTACCAGAGGTATACTGCAAGACCTAATTTTATTGAAAAAATTTTATTTTTGAAAATGGTGGTAAAATGTTTATTTTAAACTTTCCAAAATTTCATAAAAAAAAATCATACAAAATTGATAGACAAAAATCCGCAAACAATTTAAAGTGGAAATATGCCAGCTTTTAGGTCTTTACCGAGAGCACGCTAACATTGCTTCTGAATTTTAAGCAAATCTTTTTATCCTTAGAATACACAAAGAAAAGGGGGAGAAGAGATTTTCAAGATAAAATATTCAAAAATTCCTTTAAAACCCAAATTTGAAAAAAAATGTTGAGGATTTTTTGTCCTACCTAAATTATCGATGAATCGTTCTGAAATATTGGAAACAAATTTAATCAACCCTTTCCCAAAAAAAGTTTATATACATTTAATTTGTTTAATGGGTCCTGTTTGAGATCTGAAGCAAACAAAAATATTGAGCATTTTGTGCAAAACATAGCTTTTACCGTTTTTTTTAACTCACTCTGTAATAAATAGTCGTAGTAAACCGTATTAGTATCTATGCTCTGAAAAAAATCACTTAAATTTTTCAGCTTAATTATCAGAATAGAAAGGCATAACAGCAGGCTAATGTAATAAATATAGTAATATTTCTCATATATTTGCATCCTGTATATATAATATATATGGTTCAGGCATTGTTACTCTGACGTAGCTTGATTAGGATTTCTGAAAATAAATTCATGCCAATCCAGGAACCAAAATTTTGAATTTGACTTTCTTTATACTTCATTTACTAATTTTCAGTGTCAAGTTTCTAATATGGTAAATCGTTCTTATTACTAACAGCAACAAAAAACGTTGCCTTTCGTTGAAAAACTGTAAAAAATTAATGCAGTCTCCTGCAATTAATTACAAATAATTGTTTGTAGTGCATTGACCAATAAATTCATATCAGGAGTTTAAATAAACAACATTTACTTTCTTCCACATTAAAATTACTGTAACTGTTTACTGGTGTTAATTACAGTAGATAAGAAGCTATAAAGAAAAACATTGAAACTATATTTTTTACCTGGAAATATTTAACAATATACTAAAAGTTAACATTTTTGAACAGTTCTAATATGAAAACAATTAACGCACTGCTTGCACGCTCAACCACTTGACCACTACTAGACCACCAAACCACCACTTGACCACCCCTCCACCACCACTGGACCTAAACCACTGGACCAGCACCACTCGACCACCCTTAACCACTACAGAGAGATAGAGCCTGTTCTACGGCGACTGCGAGTAACTCCATTGGGCTTCTGCCTCAGTATTATTGTGAACGAAAAACCCCTTCTTTTATTTTAATTAATCTATGCATTAAGTCGTCAACCTGCCTGTATGAATCTTGAAACAATAAAGCCGAAAAATTACCCTAGTCCTGGCATTTCCCAAATGTGTTCTCCATTTTTTATGTTGTCAACTTTACCGACGATATTAAGAAACTCGTTCGAATTTTACTTTTTAAGAATAAAACCAAAATTGCCGAAATCTGAACAAAATTCTTCATATCCCCGGTAATATTGAAAGCGATCAACATAGGCAGACCACATTTTGGAAATGCCAAGACTATGGGTATTTTTTGATTCGTAACTCTGGAATTTTACTTCTAAAATTAGGTTTACAAAGTATATCAATGTTTAAATACGACCTTTATTTGATCTTGCTACTGTCATGTTCTGTCATATTAGCCAAATCATCAAATTTTAATAAGTTAACGAGAACAAGGACAACGAGGGGAACATTCCTTGCTTGATTTGAAAAGTTTTCAAATCTCCAAGTGTAGCTGGGTTCCAATCCTAGTCTCATTAACGTGTTGCAAAATGCAATTGTTTCTGACAAAACTTTGTATGTATATTAAGTAGTAAAATCTCTATTTGGGGGCCTGTTTGTTTGTTTGTATGTTTGATCATAATTCATAAGTCATGAACTTCTTGACCGATTTGCTTCAAATTTTGATTGGATAACTCATCAGAACGAGATCCTTATTCTATGCATTTATAAGTTAAAAATCTAGTTTAAAAAACTATTCGCCTGCAGCGCACCTCTTATTTACATATATCTGGGAAATCTAACATTTTGTGCCCCCCCCCCTCCCCATCCTTTACTGATTCCTTGTAATTCTGTACATTCCAACTTTATTCCATCTTCAGGTATATTTACAAAACATGTTTCTTCTAAAATAGATAATTTCTCATCATCCTTATCAAGCTCTTTTTTATAAACTCTGCCATTTTACCTGAAAAGAAAATAATCACATATTAAATAAATTCTTAGCAATAATATAATGTAGTTCAACTTTAGTTTAACTTTTTGAGCCATAATTTAATCTGTTGGCTTATAAAAAGGAAATTTGGTTTTAAATATAGTCGATCGTAATGCAATGTTTTAGGTGATTACTTCTAATGATTAAAAATAATGGTTGGTACAAAAATAAAAGTTGGTTTAGATAAACAAAAGTCCAAGTGAAAAGTAATATAACGATTTAATACAAACGAAAACCGCAAAATAGTAAACAACAAATTGAATTGAAATATGTTGTTGGTTTACACTCACAGCTGATTTGGAAAACATATCATGAACAGCTGATTTTTTTATGTAAGACGACATTCAGACTTCTCTATGTTACCTGCTTATCGAACCGGTGGTGTATTTTTCGACCTACACAAATCCGCTATACTCCATTTCTGACCTACGCCAAATCCACGCCAAATCCGCTATACTACACATCGAGGCCCACATTTCTTGTTGGACCTCTCGTGATCCAAGGGAAGGTTTATGGATGTTCAGAATTTAATAAACTGCATTAATAGAAATATTATTATTGTATATTTATAGAAGAGAAATGCCGCAGCTAGCAACAAAAAAAGTTAAAATCGAAGATGAGGGGGCCCTGCTCGCCCTGCAACCTAAAAGTCTAGTATCGCTATGAATATACCTGTAACATCCCCTTATTGTGTATATAAACATTGCTTATAGCATCCTGATCAAGAATGTAAGGCAAGGCAAGTTTATTGCGATCGTGTACACTCTGCGTTCATATTGAAACCAGTTCTATTTGGGCGGATTTTGTAAACAAGAATAGATGGATCAGTGTTCGTTTAGTATCCGAGGAGGTTAAAAGCATTACATTTTGAAAATTTTGATAATTCACATAATAGTTTCCTATGACCAGAATATTTCATTGATTTTTTATGTGAAAGATGGATCCCATTTCAGGCTTCGACATCCGTCTTGTGTTTACATTACCGCCCAGAGACAGTACACTGCAGTACAAAAGATGTTTACACTTCTGAAATAACTTTCCTTGCCTTACAATCCTTGATCCTGATGGTATTTTCTGGTTCAGAGTTGTAGCAAATACAAATGTTCCAAATTCTGGCACAATCTTTAAATAAACAAAATATAGTTGTTTCGTTTTCTTTTTTAATGGATTTTCAGATTGCTCTGTAACTGCATACTTGAATAAATAGTGTTTTACATAATAATATTAATTTCATTATTCTTAATATTATCATTATTATTAATTTATTATTATTAATATCATCATTATTAATAATTTTAATATTATTAACTCTACTATTATAATTGTTACTAGCTAGAGTGGAAATAATTTTTATTATTTTAATTCATTTTTTTAGCTATGTCACCCATGGCTACCTATGAGTGTCCACAAAAAATGTCAACCCGTTTGGTCCAGCCGTTTGGCCGGCTATTGTGAACATATATAAGAATGTCTCTGTTATTATCAGTATTTAGTAAAGAAAGAAAACTTACTCTTTTTTGACAGCACTCTGCAGCAGTTCCAGCAATAAATATGAAAAAATAACGAGTGTTTTAATCTTATTTAAGATCCTACAAATATTAGATAAATTAAGGGTTTACTGTTATACGAATTTAGGGTTGTTAATCGTTTTTGAAAAGGCTCGTTAAACGATTGTTTTTTGTTCCGTTTTTCAATTGTTTTCAAAAACGATTGTTTCGTTTTCGGAAAAAAAACTATTGTTTCGAAAACGTCCCACTCGTTTTGTGCTGTTAGAAAACGAATAACGGTCGTTTTTGAAAACGATCGTTAAACGATTGTTTTTTGTTTCGTTTTTCAATTGTTTTCAAAAACGATCGTTTCGTTTTCGGAAAAAAACTATCGTTTTTGAAAACGACCTACTCGTTTTGTACTTTTAGAAAACAAATAACGATCATTTTTGAAAACGATCGTTTTTATAAAAAGTTTTGCGACCGTTTTCTATAGGATTGTTTTTAAAAAAAGATCTTTTTTGAAAAAAATTTTATCGTTAACGAAGGGTTGTTGTTAACGATCCTTAACGAAGGGTCGTCGTTAATAATCGTTAACGAAACGACGAATTTTATAAAAACTTTCGTTTTTAAAAACTTTTTAATCACGCTCGTTTTTAAAAACGATCATTTTTAAAAAACAACCATTTTTTAAAACGAACTATTAAAAAAACTATCGTTTTTAAAAACGATCGTTTCGTTTTCGATTTTTCGTCGTCATTTTCAAAACGAAACGATCGTTTTTCAAAAGAATGAAAACGTTAATATCCCTATAATGATTTTTGGAATAAAGCACAGCTCAGCCATTTGCATGCTTTTTCTTGTTGAAATCAAAATTTAATTTTTTAAAAGGCTTGTGCCTAACAATATATAGTTTTTTGAAATGCAATAAATCTTGAGTTTTGTATAATTATGGGCACTCTCTAAAGTTCTAAAAAAATTATATTTTCCACAAAAGATTACAGGGTGTCTATCCAAACATGACACTAGAAAGACAACCTAAAGGTCGTCTTAGATATTTGAAATTATTTGCAGCGTTCATTCTTGTTCAATTATTAGTTTATATTTTCTCATTATTCTGGTTCCTCATTATTCACAAAGATTTCGAAGATTTTCTAGAATTATTATTGAAAAGACGACATTTGAAGAATTTGAAGAAATCTGCGAATAAATTCAATGAAGATAAGAAATTCAATATAATAATGAAAACGAAATAATCGATTTTAACATTGATTTTTTGACAAATTTCTTTTGAGACATATGTTCCTAACCATCTAATTAGATTTTATATATTTTTTACTTTATTTTTCGTTGTCGTTATCTAATACAGGGTGTCCCAAAAAACATGGGAATTTAGTGACGAATTGGATATCGTCTTTGTTATGAATTAGCATTGTAATACCTAATTTCAAAAGCCATAATATTATTATGTCTGCTAGAGTTTATTTTATGAAAAGGGTAAAAGACTTTAAAGATGTGTCTATAATGTCTCCGCAAGATGAACAGTGAAGACGGACAAGTTTACTCTGTTTGTATACTGTAATTTTCTTGTTATACTAAGTACAACCGTATGCAGTCAACACATAAACAAACAAAATGTGAACATAGCAGACGAAACTCTTACAGATTACAGCTTTCTCGGTAGGTATCACTATACTAAATCAAAGAATTATTTAAAAAGACGATATCGAATTCGTCACTGAATTCCCATGTTTATTGGGACACCCTGTAATTTAAAAAAACTAATTCTAAAAACGTATCCACCCCCAAAGTAGGAGTTTTGAACGTCGAATTTGCACTCAAACTCAGGATTTACAGATCTTTAAAAAGTTTAATATGTCTCAAATGAATTCGAAAGAAGTTTTCCACAACAGTGCTTACTCAGTTCAACAGTGCCCGCCTTCAACTACCTTACATAGCCAGTCACTCCCTTTAAGCGTAATAAAATATGGATAAAATATTCTTCTGAGCAATTTAATACAGATGCGGGTCATGGAGGGGGGGGGGGAGTGGGTGTCCCCCTCCCTGGAAATCTAGGGGACGCCCCCCCTCTTGGAGCAAGAAGAGTCGAGCAGGCACCTTTTAGTCCTTTAATTTTAAATTTTAAGAGTAGAATAAAAAACTTTTGCTAACATACGGTGTAGGCGATTATTTCTAAATAAATTTCTTAACACGATTTTTTCGAATTACAAGTTTACAAGCAATTAAAGAGAACTTTTTTTAATTGACAGCTTATCTTTGTTTCCATGTTTAAAGGCTTGATATAAATCAAAATTCTAAACGAAAGTCGTCTTTATCATATTGATATAATCGCCTACCCTTTCACGTACCTCCCAAACGGGTCATGGTTTTCATATGGAATTAACCAAATTCTATATAAAAATTTCAGGGGGTGGGAAGTGCATGTGTTAGCAAGATTTTGAGTTTTAATTATTTCCCCNCAATTTTTTGTAGAGAAATCCGTATTGAAAGTAATAAAATTATTCTGCAAACATAGGAATTTCAACGAAAGTTCAAAAATTGAACAAAATTTGCGAAACATTTTTAACGAAAATGTTCGCAAAAGTTAACGAAAATTTTCGTTCCCATTTTCGTCGGCCGAACGAAAATTTTGCAAAAATTTGTAAGGAAAAATTTGTTTATTTTACAAAATAGAAATCTTTTAAAAAGTAGATGACTTATGTTGTTTTAGCATTATAGAAATTTTGGAAAACTTATTGTAAAGCCTGAAATAACTCATTTTTGGCGGAGCATTAAATTGTTTCTTTTGTTTAGCTTAATATGAATGGTTCAGAATAAAAAAGCTGTTTGAATTTCATTACCTCCCCCCCCCCGTACTACCAAATAAAATAATTGTTTAATTGAATTATAAATTAGATATGTTATAAACTATTGTTTTATTATATTTAACGTTAAAACAATGAGCATGTGGATACAAACCTTTTCACTAGCGCTGTACATGTAACCCTCAACGGAATAAGTTTCTCTACTAAACTAGTTCTTTAATCTTTCTACATTCGTGCGTGCGTATATGCTCTTGGTTTGCAGTGAAAAGTCTAAGTATAAAGGGTTTACACTATCAGGTTGCAAAGATATTTGGATTAGAAAATTTCAGTTTGTGGCAAAGACTCCATTCATTTAGAATAAATCGTGAAATGATATTTTCTCTAATGTAGAAATATTCTCTTATTATTTCTTTCAATTTTTCTCTTATTCTTCCAAAACTTTCTTTTCTTGTCTACACTTTTAATTTTCAAGAATTGTATTAGAGTTGGATAAAATAATTTGGCTTCCTCAAACTGTAAAGTGCAGTTGAGAATTGCAGTTTAGTTTTGCAGATTGGCAAAGTTTAGATTTTAGGCCATAACGGGGAAAGTCTGCATGGGGGAAAGCCGGCCGAAATATCTATCTATCTATCTATTTATATTTAGTTTGTATTTTTAGTTTAACATCAACCTGGATAAATTACACTATAACGAACCAAGCGAAAAGATTTAAACATTTTATCAAAAAAGTTTAAACACGATCGGGCTTTAGTTTAGGATATAACCATAAAATATATCCATTTCATTATTTTTTAAAAACCCGCCCCCCCCCCCTCTAGGCTAGATAATTTAGTAATTCCTCTCTAGATTTTAGTCTGCTAGATGCATATGTAAACAGTGTTTGAGTTTTGAAATACAGTGATCCAAATAAAACTTTGGAATAAGAGACGACATTTGTATAATCTTTACATTTTTGAGGTAAATTGTTTTAACTGTTGCTCAAAATCAACATATTGTGAGAAACATGTCTGTACATTATGTTCATTGGACTATGTAAAATCATAGTCCACTGAACCAAGAATCAATTTTTACCTTTGAAAAGTTCAATAACCATGAAAAACAGCAATTGGGCAGTGTAAAATGACCCATTTCACAGAATAAGTGATTTTGTAAGTGTCTAATAAAAATATTTGCTTTTGCAACCCCATCAAATACACTTAAGTATTGCTATAATGTCGTCTTCCTATTCCGTTATTTTTTGGTTATCACTGTATATATATACTGACAAAGTGTTCGATTGAAGGGATGTAGTTGATGTAGTTTATGTAGTTGATGTAGTTGATGTAGTTGATGTAGTTTATGTAGTTGATGTAGTTGATGTAGTTGATGTAGTTTATGTAGTTGATGTAGTTGATGTAGTTGATGTAGTTTAAAGTGATGCTCTATTCAAAGATTGATGCTAATGTTCTCCTTTTCAAATCTAAATCTCATGAAATGATATTTTCATTTTTTTCCTTTTAAAATCTAAAGTGTTTTTCTTCATTGTTGCTGCAGCAAGAAATCCGCAAACAATTTTTTGTAGAGAAATCCGTATTGAAAGTAATTGTTTTATGCATGTCCTAATTTTTAAATATAGGGTACCTTGATATTTTGTCCATTTCTACTTGATTTCCACTTTATTCATTGAGTGGTATGCTAGATTTAAACCTGGACCCTTTAAAGCGTTGTAGGGTCAAGATTTTAAAATTGGTTTTTTCAATTGTGGTTTCTAAAAACAGGTAAGAATGGCAGATGTATAATCCAGCGGGTTAAATAGTTAAAAATAAACAATTGTGACTATAGTCATACTTTTATGCACTGGAGAGTCACTTTAAAAGACAACCAATGTTCCTTTTTCCAATAGTTCTCCGAAAAATGAGTCGGCGTCCAAGGTTTGGAGTGACCGCTTCCTCTGTAGCTGGTCAGACCATGCAGCTAGTCGGGTCAGAAGACGCTCTTACAGTAAGAGATCTTCAATTATTCTCATCAACTTTTTTTTTAACAAAATTCCAAAATTATTAAACCTAAGATACAAAAAAAGATAATCAACCAACTCTGACCGAATATGTGATACTTTTTTAACATTCTGGTCTTGATTTTCAAATGTTCTCCCTAAGACACAATAAACAAGTTCAATTTTCCTGACACTTCTTCAATGCAGAGAAAGGTCACTTGGAATGTTCGTAGTTCTCCAAGTATGGGGTGTATCTGCATTTTCATTATTTTCTTTCTTTTAAAACAATATATTTGGATCTTATACAAAATACAAAACTCCAGAAATCAAATCTCATATTCTTTAAAAAATAAACACAAAAATGTGGCAGCGGATTAAGGCAGATTTTTTGCCGAAAAAATAAAAATTAAGATTTCTACCGCTGTAGAAAAAGGCTTTTAAAATAGTTTTTTTTAAGGCATTTCAACGATTTTATGACAGTGGAGAAGTAGGGGATGTCCTCAGCGCTTTTGATGCAGTCTGTGAAGGTATATTTTTTTAATTAACTGGCGTCCAAGGATTTTTTTTGTGTTGAAACCTTTTAATAAAGTTCGAATTGTGGTTTGGAACTTAATTCTTTTCATCCATGATTATTTAGATATAACAAACTAGTTATTTTTTTGTTTTGTTAGCCCTACACTAGATCAAATCTAAATGTAATTTTTTCAATCATCTATAGGCCAGGCAAATGGGACAAGGTCGAATATATGATGTTTGTGTTTCTTGTGTTCTTAATTGTTTTGGTTCGTTTGTTGCATATAATTTTCTCAGGATCAAAATTTATACACTACGCTAATATTTCAAATTGTTTATTTCGAAGATTTGATTTTCTTAAACTATGTTAAATTTGGACCCGGAGAGAAAATATCTTCAAAAATAAATCAACATAAATAAATGTGTTTTGGTTCGTTCTCCATTTTTGTAGAATAAAAGTTTATTAAAAGAAACTTTGGGAAGTTTTTTAAGAAATAAAGAAATGAACCAAAAGGCTTAACAAAGCTATAATGTTAACATAAATTGCTTACTAGGTGTTGTATTGTCTATGGAAGGGTTATCCACAAAGGTTGAGACTGTAAAGACGACATGAAACTAAAAATACGTGACAATTACAAGGTTAAATTTAGTCTTCATCCTTGAATATTTTCTTTGTGTGTAACCCTGTATATTAAAAAGTTAGACTGGTCTTAGTAACTAAATTTGTGATTGTCAGGATTAGATTTACATCCTGGACGATACCCAGACTTCTTTCCTGTTCTCAAGGCCAGACTAGTCGATAAACTCAGGTAAATATACCCTATGCTCGCTCTACCTGGTACTAAGAAAATCAAACCAAAAATTTTAATTTTTAGAAATTTTATTTTTAAATTTAACCTGCCAAATCTTCCTTTAACACCTGGTTTGTCTTCAGTTACCGGTATACGGAACTATGGAAGGTTCTGGAGAAAAGAGCAAAGGTAAGACAATGATCAAGTATTCTTGAAGGAACCTGGAACTAAAGCCCAGCGGCATAATAATATCGTGCAAGTATACAATTTTATTTTGAACATATGTAAAACAACCAAAAGATCCTGCTGCATGAGGGAGGCAAGGTAACCTCCCCCGCACAGCTTCCGAACCTCATTTTACCTATTTGCGGCAGTGCGCATCCCCTGAGAGCTTCCGACCCCCCCCCCTCCGCCAGCCATTCTAAGATTTGTTGATAAAATAAAAGCTATTTTATCCCAAAACTTTGATTTAAAAAAAATATATATTATGCAAATGTTCAGGATACTATAGATCGACTACCGTGAATAAATAATTAAATTAGTCCCGTTTTAAGTAGAAATCGACGATTATAATGGATGATCCTTCCCGGAAGACTGTTTAGGGGAGGTTCGGAAGCCCTCTGGGGACGCGCACTGCCGCAAATAGGTAAAATGAGGTATGGTAGCTATGCGGGGAGGTTGCCTTCCCTCTCTCGCGGCATAGGTCCATCTTACAAACAGATAGTAACAGTTGCTTAAAAATGAAAAACACTTCTTCAGTTTCAAAGGGGTGAGTTGGTTCCAAAATGAAGTAAAAAGACGCAGTGCTTCTTTTTTCCTTAAAGTAAGATGATGTATAGCGTTATGATATGAAGATAGAAAAATATTTTATTTGTCTATGAAAACTTCTCATTTTAATGGAATTATTGTTGTCTTCTGCTTATTTATCATTAACACCCCTGATTTATGACTGTTAATCTGCCCTCAGTTGTACTATTTCAGTTTTTGTCTAATTTAGTTTTGAGTATTGCAAGGTACTATATCCTTGATTTATTGATTAAAATGGAGACAACGACAATCAAGCAAAACAATTGCAGTAATTTTTAACAATTTGTTTTCTTGATTTTATATGCCTAGAGAAGTATTTATGGAGGAAACAAGGTTTCCCAGGAGATGAGAGTTCTTGTAATTGGAGCAGGACCATGTGGACTCAGGTAACTGATCCAATATACTGTTAATGAGTTCTTGTAATTGGAGGAGGACCATGTGGACTCAGGTAACTGATCCATTATACTGTTAATGAGTTCTTGTAATTGGAGCAGGACCATGTGGATGATCCATCATATTGTTAATGTTCACTGTAGATACAAGTTTTAAATGAAAAAGTATAAAAAGACAACTGCTTAAGTTTAAAGATTATGAATTATAGAGCACACAAAGTTAAATTCTCATAGAAGAAATCAAGCACATCGTGCTCTGGTTACTGGTTAGTTCATGAAACAAAATGATAGATAATTCATCATCATTAAAGTTGATTTTGACCTAAATAGCTTTTTGTGAAATTTTAATATGCCCCTTGATTGACGAGGGTAGGAAGGCCAGCCACATCAATTTCTAGTCTGAGCCACATTCTCCTCATTTTCTCGGCTGAGTAACCTCGAAATACTCGTCCTTTCAATATTATTTTTTTAAGTGTCGACTAATCCCCCAAGATAAAACTAATTTTAAGAATCGGGCCACTTTTGGGTAAAAATGAAAAATTTAATTTTTGTAAATCAAAAAAAGTAGTTTCAATAAAATGTAAGTATTTGAGTTTAATATTCTTTAAAATGTTTACATTTTTCGCGTGCATTTTTTTCCTTGGTGTAGAATGCCACAAACAATTTCGAGTTTATAGAACTTTAATCTCTTTTGTTAATTATATTGTGAAAATCAAAATTTTTTTCCGGCTGGTTCCATGGAGAAAATGATAGGCTAAGGTATTCCAAATGTTTTGCTATTTAGTTTTTATCGCGAAGGTTAGTCATTGTGGATACAGAACAGATTTAATTTTTACCCAAATAAAGTTTGACATCATTCTCATGGCTTTAAAGATTCCAACATGATGTAATCATTGCAATACTTTAGTCTACCCATATTCTATTCCCTAACGTGGCCAGATTTATTAAACATAGTTTTATCTTCGAGAATTAGAATTAAGAAACTTTATAACACATTTTAATCTAAGGACGAGGATTTCAAGGTGACTCGGATAAGAAAATGAGAAGATTGTGGATCGAACGAGAAATTGTTGTGGCTGGCCTTCCTCCACTCCCTCTCCTGATCATTTAAATTTAAACTGACAACCAAAAGAGAAGGCAGGCGTACTGAAAAAATGTTATCCATACCAAGTAACTAAGTAAATGGTGCATACATTTTAGTAAATCTAATTTAGTTAGTCTGAGCTGAAAAATTAATGCCAGATCCTCTCTTTTTTCTTAATATCGAGACGAACCTAATCTTGTACTTGTATCCTGAAAAGTGTATAAAATTCAACCAATTAGGGTTGCGTATATGAAGCTGATAAATTTAAAATTTTTCGCGCCATTTAAGATTATAAACAGAAACGGGAGGGACTCTTTAAATTTAAAAAATTGTTTTTTATTTTTCTCTACTATATCCAAGAAAGAACGGTTTAAGAAGAAAATCAAATGTGTGTCCATTGGATACTCAGATTAAGGAACTGGGATTAAAGATATTTCATTCCAAAGTTTTCAGCTCTGATCACAACGAAAGGATTTCTTTCCAACATTGTGTTTAAGCTTTTAATCAACTATTTCTATTGAAGGACTGCCATTGAATGCCATCTATTGGGAGCTAGAACTGTGGTAGTAGAGGAAACAACTTCATTTAGGTAATTTTATCAAAATCTTTGGAAATTTGTTGCATTTAAAGGGAGTGACCGGCTATGTAAGGTAGTTCAACTGAGTATGCAGTATTGTGGAAAACCTCTTTTGGATTCATTTGAGACATAATAAACTTTTTAAAGATCTGTAAATCCGGAGTTTGAGCGCAAATTCGACGTTCAAAACTCCTACTCGTTTTCAGAATTATTTTTTTTAAATTTTAAAAAGTTTTACATGTCTCAAATGAATCCAAAAGAAGTTTTCCACAACACTGCTTACTCAGTTCAACTACCTTACATAGCCAGTCACTCCTTTTAAGAACCAAATAAACTGAGTTTTCTTTCAGTCGGAATACAGTTTTGGAACTTTGGAAGTTTGTGGTAGAAGATTTAAAGATGTTGGGAGTAAAACATCTATTCAGGAAAATGTTGAATATTTTATATAAAATTGTAAAATTTCCTTAGTTTTAAAAACTTGTGGGTTGGAATGCTGTATTTATGTGCAAGCATTTCATCATTGAACAGTATTTTGTCCTTAAAATTTCTGTTTACCCTTCTTTAGACAATCCCACTTATTGGGTCTTTGGTTAGCTCACTTCAATTTTTTGACAGTCGGTTAGGATGTGGAACCACAGACCATTTGTCCACCAAACTGCTTCAAACAGCACTTCTAAAGGTTTGGAGAACATTTTTTTCTTGTTTATTTCATGTTTATAAAAAACATACTTTTATGACTTCCTTGGTCTATTTAAAAAAACTTCATAATATCCAAAAAATTGTTTTTAAATTTATTTCCTGGAAACCTGGCTTCTTTTACAATTGTTTTACTTCACTATGAAACCCTGGGAAAAATTTTTTTTGATAAAATCTATAAAACCAAATTAATAGAAAAATTGGCTGGTGCAGGAATAAGCCCAAAAACAGCCAATTTTCTTATTTTGGTGTTCCTAATTTTTAGTATTTTTATGATGAACTAAAACTGTGCATTTATATACTCTTTCAATAAGTTTAATCAAATTAGCATTTTTAAACTGGTTTCAGATATGTTGCCTGCTTGGTGTACAAGTGTACACTGGTGTCAAGTTTCAGAGTTTACTTGAACCGGAAGATGAGCAGGGTTGGCATGCAAGGTAAACCAGTTTTTTATTACAATCTTTTTAGACCCTACTGAAGAGGATGTTTGTAATAAGCTGGGAACTCAATTGTATCGTGTATATCGAGAGCAATTTGTTTGATTTCGATTTTTTTCTTAATCTTCAGATTAATTTAATCTTTATTCTTAATCCCGCATTGTACTCGTACCCAGCCAGCATTTGAAGGGAGCTTTGATCAGAAATGAAAAGATTGGATATCAAGAACAAGTGATCCGGTTTATGAGTATCAAACACAGAAGATCTCCACCTCCGTCTTTATAAAAAAAGTATTTCTTGATTTCATTGTGTTGCAAAGGTATAAGTAATAGAAAATTAGAGTTTGTTAAAAGATTTAATTTATTTTTAGACTTGTTCCTGAGGATCATGAGGCTAGACATTTCTCTTTTGATGTCCTTGTGGGAGCTTCTGGTCTAGGCTTCTGTTTAGATGGATTCAACAGGTAAATCCTTCTAAACAGATTTTAGTTAGACTGAGCTGGGTCGTTGAATTACCTAAATCCGGATCCAATTTTGAATCCCAATTCAAATTCAGAGTTTAAGATTCCCTTGGATTCATGATTTGAATCGGCATACGTACTAGGTAATACAGCGATCTCTCCAATCATTAAATTCGGTTCTGGTGCAAGAATATCCAGTCTAATTAGGATTTAGTACAAGAGTCCCCAGGCTTCCATCTCTGATTTAAATGGATTGGATTTGAGCAAATGTTGGTGTTCAGGGGTCGTGAAGAAGGAACTGATGAGTTGACCTTAACAGCTAGTTTTCAGCATGGTACCAGTCCAGAGGAAGTTCTTATTTCAGAGTTAAACACTCTTAAAAGGTATTTTACAATAAATCTTATTTCTTTTTTTCATATTGTTGTACCATTGAAACCGGTATCAGTATTTAAACAGTACTGGTCTGGTCCTACTCGTACTTTGTATACATTTTTTGTGGTATTGGCAGACCCAACATTCAAGACGGGCCGGGTATTTGTGATGAAAACTCTGTATAAGAATCTCGGTTTATATATGATTGGAAATGTTTCATTTTTTTATATTTTTTCAATTTTGAATTAAATTTTAGAATTTTAAAAATTGTAGTGTTAGAACAAAAGAAAACTAACTAAACCACTGAAATGAGTGAATTTTTATCAATGTGAATATTATTTCAGAAGCGTTAATTCACAGTTTTATAAAGAGTTAGACAGAGATGTGAACTTAAAGGTATTGCTCTTTTAACATAAATTGTGTAAGCAGCTTGTTAAAAAACATTAAACTTGTATAATCCCTTTTTAGAATTAAAAAAAATTACGCTTAACAACTGTTTTCCAAATAAAAGATTTACATTATTTAAATTTTACAAATTTGTCACAAAATTCATCAAGCCGAGTTTTAACATCAGATCGCAGATCGTCTTTAATTTCTCTTTCATCAGTTTTCTTCATTTTTTGTTCATTTAACCGAACTAAACGGAAATTTTCAAAGATAAAAATATTTTGGTTGAAAACATCTTTTTAGGTCTGTTTTGTAACATTAAAGATTTTTTTACTTAAAGATTGCTCCACACAAAATTGAGTTACTTGTCACATTGAAAAATTGCGTTTTTCGATAAGTATTTACATCTTGTTACATTTTGCAAAATTGTTTCTTTTATCTACCTTATTAACCAATCCTTTTCATTAATATCTTAGGCAGAGAAAATAGTTTGTTAAAGTGCAAAGCAAAGAATTTGAGTTTTTTTCAACAAACTCAAATTTTCTAGTTCTTGTATTGTTAAAACCTGATGGTGTAAACCTTTAATACAGGATGTCCTACGAAACATGACAGTTGGTGAATAGTGTCTTCATGCATGCATAATATGTCAAGTTGTTTGCTAATAAAGAGAATAATAATACATATTTTATGGCATCCATACTATAGTAAAATTGGTTTCTAAGTAAAATATATTTGAGTAAAGCTTTTTTAAACTAAATAAACTGAAAAAAGTCTTTAATATCTAATACAGTATATGGAAGAAGACATTCAAAACTATTCACCAACTGTCATGTCTCGTGGGACAAACTTGGACAAACTTGGACTTTTTAATCTCAAAGAATTCATAATTTGAAATATCAAAGGTCTACGACAATGAGTTGCAACGATATAAGGATGTATGAATTAGAGTTTGTGGCAAAAATTCATTTCCTTTATAAACTTTGAATTTGCAATTTTGAAATAAGAAAATACATCTCAAATTCTTGTAAAGCCTTGATTAAGGTCTCGAAACTATTCTCAAAATGTTGCCTTCGGTAATTAGAAATATAAAAATTTATGAGATTTCCTTAATAATCTCTTCATAATGTTGAACAAAATGTCCGTGCTTTTGAAATGCTTTTGGCAATTCGATAAAATATAATTATATTACCGATTGTTTTCTATTTTATAGTTTACAGTGAAACCAGAAAATCCTGAAAAGGGAAGACGACTTTAAGAATGAACTAATTTAGTGATTTTTTAAGTGTCTAGTAAAACTATTTGCTTTGTGACAACATCAAATTTAATATCTTATTTCTCTAATGTCGTCCTCCTATTCAATTGTTTTCTGATTCTCACTGTATGCTACAGCTACATGAATATCTTGTTTAGGTGGATAATTTAACTTATTACAGAGATGACACTCATTACTTTCAGGTGGGTTGTTGTATGACAAATAAAAATATTATTTTTCTGGTTTAAACAAATGTGAAAATTCATAATGGCTTTACTATGATATTATGATGATATATATTAGTTACATTGCACATAGCTCTAATTTCTATAGAAAGTTACATACATTTTTAAGATTGGATCCACTTTAAGTGTTCCAACGTAATAACAAAACCTCGTCTAGCAATTATAATATGTAATATTTTCTAAACCTGTTTATATTGAAATAAACTGCAATAAAATATGGAAAGCAATCATACCAGGTTTACAAAAAAATGTTGTTAACCAATGTAAACGAGTTTATTGAATTTTAAGATTTGTATTAATATTAAATTGTATCTATCCATTAAAACTAAAACAATAGTAATAAATAATAATGGCATACATGAGCAATGTGCATGCATGTAAATGCTTTTTAAAAGAAAAACATAAAGGTTTAAAATAATGTTGGGAAAAATGTATGTCAATACCATCGATTAATAACAATACAGATATTACATTAGATGTCGTCTTCTCAAGGTTTAATGGTTTTTCGATCACAATAACCCTACGACAGAGGCCTTAATTAGTTCCGCGTAGGCAGCGTTGAGTAAAAGACAGAGAGAGAGCATGCGCGGCACTCCTTTGGGCATCTGGCTCAAAGTTATTGTGAAAAACCCCTAAAGCTTGAAAAGACGACATCTAGGTTTCTATCTGTATTGTTATTTATCTATGTGTAAAACAAAAGAATAGACAAGTCAAATTTATATAAAGATAGATGATATCTGAACGAATATGAAGAAAAGATAAGATAAGATAAGATAAAGTTTATTGCTAAAATACATGTATCTGTGTACAGAACGAGTTTACAATTACAAATTGATGATTATATTAACAGTACAAGTATAAAGCAATTAGGTGGAAAATAGCTCCTGACTGTTTTGATTATTTTTTCCACCTAATTTTAATAATAATAACAAAAGATTTCAATGAAATAGATTTAAGGAGAACGATTAGAGATCAGGGTGCGAATTTATCTGATGTAAAAAAGTTTATACATTAATTCGAATAATTAGAGTTTAAAGTAATTTTCTGACATGTACACAACAAATATCAAAGCATATTAACCCTATCCCCGCTGGGGTACTTGAAAACCAGGATATGCTGGGGGGGGGGGGTCAATTTGACCCCCCCCCTCTAAATCACATGTTTGATGTCCAAATATGACAAATGATACATCATTAGAAAGCTCTTGTGCTCTACTTTTAGAATCTGCAAAAAAATTTGCAAATTTGCAAAAATTGAATTTTTTATCGCAAAATCCAGTTATATAGTAAAAATGTTTGCAAAAAATTTTTTTTCCAAAAAATGAAAAATTATACATTTTTGAAAAGCCCTTGACCATGTTATTTCAAATATGCAAAAATTTTTGCAAAATTTTAAATAACCTGATTTTTAATCAAGAAAAACTAAAAAGTGCAAATTTCCTTTGACAGGTTGTTTGCAAAAAATTTGCAATTTTTATTCGCAAAACTTGTGCAATTCGTTTCCTTATGTCAAAGGCTTTCCAAAAAGCTAAATTCTATCAAAATCTGACAAGTGGAAGTGGGTCAAAACAAAGATTTAGTTTGTTAAAGGAAAAAGCAGTCATTCAGGCAGTGTGCCTGAGGACTCAGGCAGTTAGTATTAAAGCTCGGTTTTAGGCCTAAAGGGAGGGCTATGGGTATGCAAGGAAAGTCAGAAAATTTCAACAGCCTCAGACCAATACTTTTTGAGTTAAATAAAAAAACTACAGGGGGGGGTCAAATTACCCCCCCCCCAGCAGGAATAGGGTTAAAACATATCTAATTAGTTTTACATGAATAGCAATTCGGTTTATAACACATTGTCATGTAATTTATAAAAAGAGAATTTAGTAGTCTATTTTTAAATATACTTAGAGCGTTGCTTCTTTTTAAGTCAAGAGGCAGGTTAATCCACATCTTAAGAAGAGAGCTTGATGGTAAACACTGTAATGAGCACATTTTGAGAATGTCAAGTTGATAGTTAAGAGATCTTTCAAAGTTTCCAAGCTTTTTAAAAATAATTTCAAAAGATGCAGGAAGAAGTTTATGTGTATATTTACACATAAATATAGCTTGGTTAAAGTCTACCAGATCATTAATCTTTAGAATCTTATATGAGACGTGGCTTTTGAGTTATCAATTAATCTTATTGCTCGTTTCTGTAAAATGTGAATTTGTTTCATTTCTGAACATTTGTTTCTTCCCCAGGCTGAAATTCCATATTCTATAAATGATCGAAATAAAGAGTTGTAAATGGTTAGTTTAATATTACTAGGAAGAATATTTTTTACGCTTGACAAAGCAAAAACTGCACTGGATGCTTTGTTTTTAACCGACCTAAGATGAAGGTTTCAGTTAAGATTTTCGTCTAAATGAACACCTACAAACTTAAAAGATTCATTTTTGCATCCAGTTCCTACTCTTTCTATATCTTTATTATCTATTTGAAGTTAAAGCGAGGTGATACTTACATCTTCTTTTTTATTTTTGAAGAGAATATATTTGGTTTTAGACGCATTCAATGTCAGTTTGTTTGCTTTAAATCAATCTTCTATTTTAGAGAGCTCAAAATTTGCTAAATCATATAAGTCGTGTAAGCTTTTTGAAAAAAGTTGCAGTGTTGTATCATCGGCAAAAAGAATTGTAAAAAATTTCGATGCTTTAGGAAGGTCATTGATAAGAATTAGAAATAAAATTGGTCCTAATATCGTAACTGGTTACAGAATATTGTTCTTATATAATAAATATTTTTTATGCATTTGTTTTAAAAACACTGTAACTTGTGGTAATAAAATTTTTCCGTGGGTAGGGGGGGGGGAAGACGTCGCCCCTTTCTACACCCCCCCCCCCTTCCCCGTTAGCCGCCTATGGCCATAGACCTTAACTAACTTTCTTCAACTTTATTTGTTCTCAAACGATGAAAAATAACTTATTATAAAAAAATAAAGATATGAGTACATAAATGACATATTTAATAATATTATTATTAACCAGTTTGACGTAAGTCCCGAGAATTTGATCAAGCAAAGAATTTTGAAAGAGAACTTTCCCTGCAGGTAAAACAAAAATTTGTTGAGAAATTCAATTTACTTTTAACTTTTGAATTCTCCATATATTATTTAAATTGAATAAAACCTTTAAACATTTAGCCGATGGAAGCAGAAAGAACGTGTTCAGCTCATTCGGAAAAAATAGGACCATTTTTCCCATTTCAAAGTTCAGCTTAGTAGGATTTTTATCATAAGATTAATCCTATATGCCGTGGTAATTTTATCCAGGGTCAAATACAACTCTTTATAGTACAATTTTGTATTTAAAATTATCCAATTAATATGTAAAATGTTAGTTAAATAGATAATAATTAGCAAAATACAGTGGAATTTTCTTGGATTATCTTATCACAGCATTCCACTGTATTTTGTGGAGCACTGTATTTTAATTATCTGCAGGAACCGACTGCTATCCAAGTCCAACATAGATACCGAGGTCCTCAAAAAAGAAGTAATTGAGGTACAGTCACAAATAAATTAAGTATAACAAACTTTTACGTTCAGTTGCAGTACGTTTTTTTGGCAAAACTTTATATCTACAATCAATAAATTGGATTTTTTTTTAATACGTAAAAAGTTGTACGATCATTCATCATGATTCATAGACTACAGGTTTCTTTCTTGCCGTATATATTGACATTATAACCCAGTTATAACCATTTGACTGATTTGCCTTAAATGCTTGGCAAACTTGTTGAAACCACGGGAATATTAAAATGTTTAACATTTTTATACAGATATTTACTAGTTTTTATCTGTAACATATTAGTGTGGTAATAGCAGACTAGCTTGGGAACCCAGCGTTTCACACGGCCGGGGGGTCATAGGTAATCCCACTGATTACCCGCGCTTTAACATAAATTACGATTTTTACTATTTTTCCCTATAAAAGTCGACCCAGTCAACTTAGAATCTCAAAACAAAGCTAAGATCATTCCCGTGGCTCTTTCGAGTTCCTTCATCTAAATTTGAGGCAAGTCAGTCCAGGGGTTGCTGAGTTATGATCGGACAAATAAACAAACAGACAAACAGAGTTTAAGATAATAAACGCTTTCAGATTTGCAAATTTGCAACAAGATATCATTCCAGACAACTCCCACATTCAAACCTGGCAAAAAACAGGCAAATTTTTAATCTTAAAAAATGCATCACAATACGGTAAAAACATAAATACATAGGTAGATAAGTAGGTCTTCTCTGGGGGGTTCAGAATCCAACGCTACTGACTTGCAGATTTTAAAATTCTCTTTCGGGGATTTCATCCTCAACAGGGTCCTGTTTTCCTCCGTTAAATATTTATTTTTTTGTGTTTGCTGTTTTAAATACGTCTTGAAACTCTTAAACTCTGATGATTCCAATGTTAAAATAAGTTTTCTGTCTTGAACTATTGTCTTGTATTGGCTTACAAATGATTTGGAAAAGAAAAAGACAAGTTTACAGTTACAGGGAAATGGGAATTATTATAATATAAGGAAACAGATAATAAAAATTCTGAACAATCGTCTCTGAAGTCTCATCTCTTATGGGCAACTATTTTTTTTTGACTATATAAGTCAAATATCAAGTTATAAAGACTGTTTACGCTTTTGCTTTAGGACAGATAATTCTTACTTAATCCGTATTTATAATTCTACTGAATAATCACAACAGCAACATATAATTTAAAGCGATTAAGTATTTAATCCGTAAAAAACAGCTGAATCTTATTTCTAAGATATCTCTTTGGCAAAAAAAAAGGTTTGGTGGCCACTTATTGATCGATATTTCAATATTAGAAAACTTTCAATAAATATTTGCAATATAAATATCTCGTTCAACTGAAAGCGTTATGTCAACTGATAAAATCGGTGGCAATCAAAGTTTTCCTAAGATGATTATTTATGAATGATTTAGATTTAATTACTTCTTTTGTAATGATTTTCAGTAAGCGCATTGGCTAAAGCAAAAATCATATCCGCGGTTCTGATTTTTTAATTTAAACAACTTTCCATGAAAGACTATTTAGTCTGAATTAGCAGTTGATACGAATCAAATTGAACAACATTCATAAAGGAATATGTTCTTTGCCACAAATTCTGATTTTCTAATCTCTAAATCTTTGAAACCCAGTGTTGCAGACCTTAGATATTTCAAACTTTGCATTCTGTGAGATAAAACCATCTAAGTTGGAAAAATCTATCAGGTTGCAAAGATATAGGGATTAGAAAATTTGAGTTTTTGGCAAAATTTCTTTTTTTCCAATTCTGAAAAGGTGTTTTATGATTATATATTTTAGCCTTGGACAGGATGATATTAATCTTGTGGATTGCTCAAAAAGATATTATTCTAAGGTACATTTTAAATCCATTTTAATACAAAAATCTTTAATTAATGATACATTTTTAAAGTGACTCTCCATGCAAAGATGACAATACCCTCAAAAGCTATGTCTGATCAAGTATGATTTAAATGTTTAAACTTGGAAAACTGATTATTTTCAATTGTGGTTTTTCTCTTCACTCTTCATAATTTCCACTGCAAGAAACTTTACAGAAATTATCCAAATTAAAACACTTTTAAACCTAGAAAAACGACAATATCTGCAACATTATTGATCAGAATAAGGTTTCAATGGTACAGTTGTAAATTGCTCACCCGCCAAGTAAATTTTAGGTGTGTACTGCAGTAATCTGCCGTACAATGACCGACAGTATAGTAGCGTTTAGTAGACAGTGTGCCATCTGTGCATGGAGGGTCACTTGAAATTAAATTTACAGTCCCTGTGATAAACTTTAAACTTTATTTAACGTTTTTTTTTAATTTGACAGCAGAGTTTTTAACTGCTTGACTGGACAGGGTGTCCCAATAAACATGGGAATTCAGTGACGAATTCGATATCGTCTTTTTAAATAATTCTTTGATTTAGTTTAGTGATACCTCTGCAAGAGTTTCATCTGCTATGTTCACATTTTGTTTGTTTATGTTTTGACTGCATACATCCTTACTTAGTAAAACAAGAAAATTGCAGTATACAAACAGAGTAAACTTAAGTCCGTCTTCACTATACATCTTGCGGAGACATTATAGACATATTTTTCATAAAATAAACTCTAGCAGACATAATAAAATTATGGCTTTTGAAATTAGGTATTACTATGCTAGTGCATAACAGAGACGATATCGAATTCGTCACTGAATTCCCATGTTTTTTGAGACACCCTGTACTTCAGGAGGCAGGAAGAGCTATTATCCGTAAAGGATTCCCTCTACTGCTCAGCCTAGTGGGGGATACACTCTCAAACTTCACCTGGGAGAACGGTTTAGGCATGGCAAGGTTGGTTTACTATACACTCAAGTCAAGGTTGTAAAGTAAGGTTAAAGAATCTGAATGTACAATAAATGTCGTCTTCATAGCAATTGACACTTACAATCCTCATATGACGTAACGGATTATTGGCGGAGAGACAACGTTGCTGTTGAGGGGAGGGGGGGTTTCTCCGGGAACCCTTCCCCCCCTCTCTCACGTTCCAGCAACGTAATATGCGAGGATTTTAAGTGTTCATTACTTTGAAAATTAAATTTATAGAACGGCGAAGTGTACCCCGCAGAGTATCTATTCTAACCTTACTCCACAACCTTGCTTTAAATATTCACAGTTCATTTTTAAGCTATTGGTGAAACATAATAACTTAAATATCGTCTTCCGAATCCATGTTTTTTTTTATCTTACTACATGAAGTTTAAGATATAAAACAACGTTTCAAAGGTTGCAAGCTCTCTCGAAAAAGCAATGAGAATTTTGTTAAAAATAGTTTTCTAATACACATGTCTTGGGCTACATAAAAATCAACAGGTAAAATCAATGGCCGAGGGGTTTCTGACACTTCAAATTCGACCCAGTCTGGGATCTTGATGCAACCTTATGATAGCTGTCTGGTTTTATGTGAAAATATTGAGGACAGTTTGATTTATAAAACAAATATTTTCGTTGTGGCTAAACTTGCTTTATACAGGGTGTCCCACGAAACATGACAGTTGGTGAATAGGTTTGAATGTCTTCTTCCATATACTGTATTAGATATTAAAGACTTTTGTAGTTTATTTTGTTTAAAAAATCTTTTTCTCAAATATAAATCAATTTTGCTGTAATATGACTCTCATACAATATTTTTTATTATTCTCTTTGGTATCAATCAACTTTACAAATCATAGAAGAAGACATTTTAAACCAACTGTCATGTTTCGTGGGACACCCTGCATTCTTCAGCAAAAACAAATATGATTTATACATTGCATTTCCACCGGCCAGATTTCCTCACGATACGTTCACGATATACTGTCAAACTGTCCTAATACTAGGGGGGATGATAGTTCTCTACCTGTGTGCTCAGTTAGCTGTACTGTACACTTACAACTGTTTACTAATATTGATATACTAGAGTTTAGGCAATAATCTCCTTATGATAAATAAATATGCAGTACGCTCTCGGTATAAATCATGGCCTGTACAATTATTCAAGGATTAGCGTAAATCATCACTCTATACACTATAACCTCGTTGCCTAATACCCTGAAACAGAACCTTTCCTTTTTATCTGCATTTTCATAACAGAGATACTTACATTGGCGGCCGGTGAAAATACAGATTTAGTGTAGAAGTATCTGTTCATCTTATCAAAATCATTTTTCTCCGAATTTGAAAAATATTTGATTTCAGGGGTTGGTTGAGTTGCTTGGATTCTGCCTGGATGGTCAGGGCCTGGAGTTTACAGGCCAACCCTCTTCAGGTTTTGATATTAGAATTAGAGATGAAAATGATCTCAGTTTTTGCCACAAATTCATTTTTTACTGTTTCTATATCTTTGCAACCCAATTTCGTGGACTAATATTTTAAATTATTAATTCTGTTTGATTAAGATCAATCTTAGATTTCCTTATCTTCTTATTTTTCTTGAGACATTGTTTTTAAAACAATTCAGTTTTGATATGGTAATATAGTAAATTCGCATTGAAAATATAATTTGAAGTTGAAAGTTTTCCAAAATATAAAACAATTTTTGACTTTAATATTGATCGTTTTTATCTCAAAGCTAAAATCTTTTTTTATGTCAAAGTTTAAAAGTTAAAAATGTATTATTAAATAATATTATTAAATATGCCGCTCGAAGTTTCCCATTCCTTCTTTCTACTGCACTTTTTAATAATCTTGATTTAGAATGAAAAAAAAACATTAAAATATTTTTTCAATCAAAGAAATTTTTCAATTCAAGAAATTTCTCATCGGAGATGGACATCTTTAAATGGACAGAATAAATAATTTTTACTTGGTTAAATAGTGCAAAACTATAAAGAAATTATACTTAGAAGTGCTTTTGACTCTACTTCTTTAATTTTATTAAGAATGATAATTCTGTTGGCTTAGAAACTTTTTTTAGGCGGAATCTTTCCTACTTTCTGAAAGGTTTTACATCAGTATGTTCAAGGATATCTACTCGATATAAAGCAATAATTATCAATGACTTAAACTCTTAACTTAGTGAATTTAGAAAAAACATGCCTGGTCGGGTTTTATATGATTATATGCAATCAAAATAAAAGTTTTATTAAAAGTTTGAATTTTTTAGTTTTATTTAAGTCGTTTTCCAAAAAATGCGAAAAAAATATTTCTGACACCCCCATAGGCTTAGTTGTACGTCAATATGATTCACCAAAGCCATACTCAAGTTCTTTAATTATCACACAGGGAAACTTTCATCTTTTTAAACATCCCAGGTTCTTTTTACAACATTACTGGTCCGACTTTGTGACCTTATAGCTCTTCTAGTTACTATTTTACGTTTGAGGAAGACATTTGTTACATGCTTACATATCAGAAATTCAATTACACAATATTAGATATACATATACATATTAGATATACATATACATATTAGATATAAATATATATTAGATATACATATACATATTAGAAATTTTAAATTCTTCTCATAGCTGTTCATTAAGAAGTTAAGAAGTTATGATTGAAAATAAGATTTCAAGTTCTCGTGCAATTTACTTAAGTTTAACGTGCAATTTACTTTATTTTAACGTGTAATTTACTTTAGTTTCACGTGCAATTTACTATAGTTTAACGTGCAATTTACTTTAGTTTAATGTGCAATTTACTTTAGTTTAACGTGCAATTTACTATAACTTAACTTGTAATTTACTTAAGTTTAACGTGCAATTTACTATAGTTTAACGTGTAATTTACTATAGTTTAACGTGTAATTTACTTAAGTTTAACATGCAATTTACTATAGTTTAACGTGTAATTTACCTTAGTTTAACGTGCAATTTACTATAGTTCAACGTGTAATTTACTTAAGTTTAACATGCAATTTACTTTAGTTTAACGTGTAATTTACCTTAGTTTAACGTGCAATTTACTTAAGTTTAACGTGCAACTTACTTAGGTTTAACGTGCAATTTACTATAGTTTAACGTGTAATTTACTTAGTTTAACGTGTAATTTACTTAGTTTAACGTGTAATTTACTTAGTTTAACGTGTGATTTACTTAGTTTAACGTGTAATTTACTTAGTTTAACTTGTAATTTACTTAATCTAACGTGTAATTTACTATAGTTTAACGTGTGATTTACTATAGTTTAACGTGTAATTTACTTAAGTTTAACGTGTAATTTACTTAAGTTTAACGTGCAATTTACTATAGTTTAACCTATAATTTACTTAAGTTTAACGTGTAATTTACTTAAGTTTTACGTGCAATTTACTATAGTTTAACGTGTAATTTACTAAAGTTTAACATGCAATTTACTTTAGTTTAACGTATAATTTACTTAAGTTTAACGTGTAATTTACTTAGTTTAGCGTGTAATTTACTTAGTTTAACGTGTTATTTACTTAGTTTAACGTGTAATTTACTTAGTTTAACGTGTTATTTACTTAGTTTAACGTGTAATTTACTATAGTTTAACGTGTAATTTACTTAGTTTAACGTGTAATTTACTTAGTTTAACGTGTAATTTACTTAGTTTAACGTGTAATTTACTTAGTTTAACGTGTAATTTACTATAGTTTAACGTGTAACTTACTATAGTTTAACGTTCAATTTACTTAGTTTAACGTGTGATTTACTTTAGGTTTTAGAGGAGAGAGAGGAATTATATAAAGTTCTCACAAAGCTAAAGAATCCTACAGAGCTAAGTAAAAATATCAAGGTATTTTTTATTCATTTGAAATTCAGTCTTCGTAAAAATAATAATTTTATTGTTTACAAGTCTTTTCAATAAGAATTTTTTTTTTAAAATGTTATTGTTTAACTGATTGATTTATTGATGATTGATTGATTTATTGATTGATTGCTTTATTTAATGATGATTGATTAATTTATTGATGACTGAATGATTTATTGATCATCATTGATTTTTTGATCATTGATTGATTTATTGTTCATTACCTTCTTTATTAATGATTGATTAACCAATTAATTGATTGATTAATTGATTTATTGATTATTGATTGAATTATTGATAAATGATTGATTCATTGATCTATTTATTAATGATTGATTGATTTTTAATCAATTATTTATCTATTTATTAATGATTTATTTATTTTTCAATGTTTGATTGATTGATTGATTGCTTAGAAGTACCAGCTGAACCCACGGTCTAGATATTTTCTGCCAGTATCAGAAGATGAGGATAAGCAGAGAATAATTTCCCTTTATCAAACTGATAACAAGGAGGAGATAAGGTTGGATTTTCATTCACCATTTAATTAATTGTACTATAATAGTACACTACCTATAATAGGTAGTGTACTGTAAAAAGTGTACTATAATAGTACACAACCTATAATAGATAGTGTACTGTAAAAATTGTATTATAATAGTACATTACCTATAATAGGTAGTGTACTGTAAAAAGTGTACTTTAATAGTACACTACCCATAATAGGTAGTGTACTGTAAAAAGTGTACTATAATATTACACTACCTATATTAGATAGTGTACAATAAAAAGTGTACTAAAATAATACATTACCTATAATAGGTAATGTACTGTAAAAAGTGTACTATAATAGTAAACTACCTATAATAGGTAGTGTGCTGAAAAAAGTGTACTATAATAGTACATTAACTATAATAGGTAGTGTACTGTAAAAAGTGTACTATAATAGTACACAACCTATAATAGATAGTGTACTGTAAAAAGTGTACTATAATAGTACACTACCTATAATAGATAGTATACTGTAAAAAGTGTACTTTAATAAAACATTACCTATAATAGGTAGTGTACTGTAAAAAGTGTACTAGTACACTACCTATAATAGAAAGTATACTGTAAAAAGTGTACTATAATAGTACACTACCTATAATAGGTAGTGTACTGTAAAAAGTGTACTATAGTAGTACACTACCTATAATAGGTAGTGTACTGTAAAAAGTGTACTATAGTAGTACACTACCTATAATAGGTAGTGTACTGTAAAAAGTCTGGCCGCGCCGCTGAAGTCGAAACCGGGCCTAAGATTAATCTTTTAGATATTGTCATGACATGATTCAACTTAATAAACCTTACTTTGATAAAATAAATAAATAATTTTTAACCACCATGAAAATTTGAGAAAGAGTTTCTAACATATATATATATATATATATACACATATATATATATATATATATATACATATATATATATCTGTTGTACCCAACGTTGCCCAGGTTTTTATTATTGTTAAAAGTCATAGTTAAACCCGCCGTTTACACGCCCTTGATATTAAATCATGATAATAATAATGATAATAATGATAATAATTATACTTAAAAGTAATTTGAATAAAAACAATGTTTTAGGTATCTTGAAGAAAAATATTTGTCGAAAGGATATTTTGCAAACTTGGCTTATTCTAACCTTCTTCATAGATACAAATCTACTAAACCAAACCCAGGTAAACTCAATCACAAAATTACAGTACACACTGGAACAAGTGTATTTCATCAAAATGAACAGTATTTTTATATTCATCTAAAAAAATTATATGAACATAATTTGGTTTTTAATTAATGGTTCACTTTTAAAATGTAACCACAGTGTAACATGATAGTTAATCCAGAGGCCGAATTTAAAGAATTTCAGCCGCGGCTTAAATTTCAGTCGCTGCTTAAATATGGTTGGTTCAAATTAGAATTGTATTCAATGTTCCAAGATTTAAGACGGCGCTCAATTTAAGCAGGTTTTTAGTGGATTTAAGACGCGGCTCAAATTCATTAAATTCGGACACAGATTAGTTAAAGGTCGTCTTTGAGCTTTGCTCTCAGAATATGCAGCGTGTCAGGGGTACCACTAAATTATTTTCCGCTTTTTATGCGAATCTTGTCATAAGATTGCTATCAAAGTTAAATAAGATCTATAAGTTGGTACTGAACTTTCATACTTCTTGGTACCAAATAGATTGTCAAGTACAATAGGTGGCAACAGAGAAATAGACCAATTACACACGACGTCACAAGTGTCAAATATAACAAAGAAAACAAAATTTTCTGAAATTAGTTGACATGTTTTCCAAGATTGAATAAAAAAAATGTAAAAACAGAAAATGAAGAACACATAAGAACACTTATTTTAGTCTAAGATAAGCATTTTATTCTAAAATTATCATTATTATTAATACTTTTATCTGACACACTTGTGACGTAAGAATACAGCTGCACTGAGAGTGTACAAATTCGACGTTGCCATCTATTGTACTAAAATCTATTTGCTTGGTACACGTACCTTGCTTCCAAGAATCATTTGAGTGACCCTCTGTTAAAGGGAATGTTAGCAAATTTCAAGTGATCCTATACATGGAAAGGTGACAATTCCTGAATTACAACTGTACCTATTAAACCTTTATCTGATCAATAATGTGGAAGGTTTTCTGTTTTTTATGTTTAAAAGTGTTTAATTGTGATAAATCTTATATGTATTATGTAGAAAAAAAGTGGAAATGCGCAAGTCCCTTTTAGAGAAACCACGATTGAAAATAGTCCGTTTTCAAAATTATGAACGTTGATATCTATTTCATACAAGTGTTGAGTTAAAGGTTTTAAGGTTACCTTTATAAATCGCGTGCATTGCCATCTTTGCATGAAGGGTCATTTGAAAATATGCTTACAGTCCCTTTAAATTAAATTTTCAGGTAGGGAGGGAGGAAGAAAAATAAAACAGTCATTGAGAAGGAAAAGTTTCCACCTGAAGGAGAAGATACTCTTGAAGCTCGGGAAAACTGAGAAATCTGTTGATCCTGAACTGGAAGACAAGGTGGGATCAATGATCAATCTGCAAAATGTTTGAGTCTGCTTGCCTCCGTAACAGATTAGTGTGTTCCTTTTTTAGAATAGTTTTTTTCTTCAAAGGAAAAGTTAAGTATTGGGAAAAAGTATTTCCGAGTGGATCTTCCAATCTAACTCTCTTCGTTAAGTGAAGGGAGGGGGGGAGTAAATAGAAAATTTAACGAATATTTACTACCAGGGTGGGAGGTCTTCTGTAAAGGGGATGTATTTGTTCTGTAACATGTTCTCGCCCTTGAAATCGATCATGAGGGGGTTAATGCTCGGTTTCTGCCTTATAGTCTTTCAATGGAGATCCCCAGATTATCATTGGAGACCCCAAGATTTTCATTGGAGACCCCCAGATTTATATTGAAGACCCTAGGTTATCGTTGGAGACCCCAGATTTTCATAGGAGACTCCCAGAACTTTAGGGGCCCACAGAATTTTATGGGACACCCACAGATATATAATGGAAACCTCGAAAGTTCATTGGAGCCCCCCATATTTTTATTGGAGACCCCCAGATTTGATTGGAGACCTCAATCTTTTACTCGGGCACACCAGATTTTTGTTGGAGACCCAAACTTTTCATTGGAGTCCCCAGATTTTCGTCGGAGACTCCCAAATTGTCATTGCAGGCCGCTGAAGTTGAAAATCCGAACATTTTTGCAACACGCGACTGGCTGGTCTTGTCTCGATGTTGTCATAAACTTGACGGTACTGCACTCTCTCTCTCTCTCTGTCTCTCTCTATCTCTTCAACGTATAAGTGTCCTTCACTGTGCTGGCATTTAAAGCCTGAGACCATCACCCACCTCGTCCTTCCATCCTTCTTTTTAACTGTAATTAATGGTGAAGCCCAAGGACTGATAGTGGGTTCAATAGTGGTACTCAATTCCTTTGCTCTCTGATCAGGGTAAAATTTGAGGCAATCTGGTCCATGTGTTATGATCGGACATCTAAACAGACAATCAGAGATTACTACTTTATATATATATATATATATAGATATAGACTAGCTTGAGGGCCCAGTTTTGCCTGGAGGCCTGATACTAAACTTTCGCTTTAGCAGTTAACCCCTTAAACTTGCAAAACCAAAATATAAACGGCATTCTTTGGAAGGTTGGGCCGGATAAATCAACCTGAATATTTGGAGAAACTATGGGCTGATCATATAACATCAGGCACAATTCTGAGATATCACTGTTAACAATTTTGCACATTTAATTAGTTTCATCATTTGTTTCATAAAGTACGGAGAATTGCATGTTTGTTTTTTCTCCTTTTAATCTAAAATTTTGTCCGCCTTTCGCAGAAACTGCCTGTCAGAGTCGTTTTAGATGAAATATCAAGTTTTATGACACCCCCAAATACGGCAAAAATAATAAGGGTTGTACTTATATATCGAAAGAGACCCCAGATATTTTTTGGAGAAACCCAAAATTTTCATTGGAGACCCCCAAATTTTCAATGGATACCCCCAGATTTTCTTTGGAGACTCCAAATTTTCATTGGAGACTCCCTGATTATTATCGGAGACCCAAATATTTTCATTGAAGAAATATTTTCATAAGAAACCCCCAGATTTTCATAGCAGACTCCATGATTTTTATTGAAGCCCCACAGATGAAAAGTTAGGGGTCTCCTATGAAAATCTGGGGTCTCTACTGAAACGTTTAGACTCTCCAACGAAAAGGCCGTAATGTTCAGTTTCTATAAGGCAAAAACACACCATTGCCCATAATGGTTGGTTTCTATAAGGCAGAAACCAACCATTACCACCTAATAGTCGGTTTCTATAAGACAGAAACCGACCATTACCACCAATGTCGGTTTGTATAAAGCATAAACCGACCATTAGCACCAATGGTTGGTTTCTATAAGGCATTAACCGACCATTAGCACCAATGGTCGGTTTCTATAAGGCATAAACCGACTATCAGCACCTTATGGTCGGTTTCAAGTTTTAGAGTTCCCCAACTGTTTGAAAACAAAACATTAAAAAGAAAGATGACCAATAATGGAAACAAATATGATATTAAGTAATTATATCAACGGAGAAGCGAGAAAGCCCATATCTTATAACTTAAAAATTAGATTAAAATATTTCTTCAAACTATTATTTAACAAAGGGGGCAGGGGCAGGGCATTGGACTGTGAATTATTATTTTTCAGGTGTCTCAGTTTAAACTGCAAAACCAGGAGGTTCAATTGTTAAATAAATCAGGTATAATCTTTATTGTTGATTCACACAATTTGTAAATTTTGAAAATTTAGGAGAAAAAACATTTGGAATGTACAGTGAGACGCATAACATTGTGGAAGACGACTGTCCGAATCACGTAATGATTATATTATAAATAGTTCAATATTGATTTTCAAGCTACTTGGTAAAACATTAAATATAAAACGACATCAAGTACAGAAATAATATCGTCCTCATACTCCACAGTTTTGTGGGTCTCACTGTAGGTTATCGGAACTAATCATTTCATACTGTTATTTTCTAATCTCGATAGCTTTGAAGCCATCAGGTTGCAAACATAAGGATGAGAAAGCTAGAGTTTGTAGCGAGTAATCATTTCCTTTTCTAGATTTGGATTTATCTATATAAATTATCTAGTCTCTAGAATCTAGAGTCTTAGTATGTGTTATAGTATGTCTTTTTTTAACCACTGACCGATTTGTCTCAAATTTTGATTAAGGATCTCCAAAGAACCTCGAGAATGTTCCTAGCTTGTTTTATAAGATCCAAGTCTAATGGGTTTATTTTTTCCAAGGAGAATATGGTTTCCAGCGAAGCTGGGCATCCAACCTAGTATACAACTATATTTGAAAAAAAAAATTTAATTTTTTAGTTTTGAATTATGTGAAGGCTCTGGAGGCTGTCAGGTCAGCTGAGGCTGACCTTTTTCACACTTGGTCTCTGAACATTCAGGTTTTCATCATTCATATGATATTTGATTTTTACAAACAATCAATATTTTCTAGTTTTTTAAATCTTGCAATACATTTAGAAGTAAAGTATAATTTGTATATATACAGGCAAAATCTATATTTAGAACTCATACCTCTGACCCTTTAGTAAAAGTAAATTTAGACTAAAGTCTGAACACGTCAACCTTGCTGCACCAGCTATTCCTACTGAGTTTCTGCTTTTTTTACCCAATGTCCGGGCGAAACAGTACAAACTGGGACCGGAAAGTTTGACCCGGCTCGGAAATTCAAATGTACTACAGCTGTCCGTGAGAATCGTCCTAGGATATGTAAATAAGTTCTTCCTTTTTCTCTGTGCGTTTAAAAGGGAAATATATTTATTTATCACTAAAAAGCTTGTTGTCGAGCAAAAGACCTATTCAGAACGTTAAGATAGCAATATTTCTACTTTTTGACCTTGGATGAACAATACATGAAATGCTGCCCTCATAGATCCTTCAGTTTTCAAGATTGGGTCGACTTTGAAGTGTCGCAACACCTTAAGCTTTGAGTTTACCTCAAAAACTTCCTTTTATTTTTTTTGTAGTCCTGAACATGAATAATTTAGATCTATAGAACACTTATTTTGCTTTGAGGTTTGATAAGTAATTGGCAAAGTTCTCATTGATTTTAGCTTGAGAGCTTGCAACCTTAGATTGCAACCAAGTTTTGAGATATCACAGGCATCTCCAGCCAATTTAATTAGAGTAATAACCAGACAACTGTGGAATAGGAATACTTAAGTATATTTGATGATGTTACAAAGCAAATAGTTTTACAAGGCACTTTTTAAATCAGTAAATTAGTGAAATTGGTCTGTTTACACTGCACAAATGCTGTGCTTTGTATGTTTATTAGACTTTTTAAAGCTATAAAACTTGATTCTGAAAGTCGTCTTCCTATTGCAGAGTATTATGGTTATCACTAGAGTAAACTAAATATTTATTAGGATTGGAGTAATCTCGAGAGCTTTCTCCAGAACACTGAAGCTATCCAGGCTCGTCGCCAGCAGAATATTGAAGTACTTGAGAAGGAGGTTGTTCTAACTCTTAATACTTATTCAAGACAGTTTCAGGTCCTCATTAACATATTATTCAGAATATTGAAAGCCTTTTGTCCAATGTCCATTGTCCAATGGTATGTCGAGAAGGGTATTGCTGTGAACGAACGAAGAAAAATTTTTGCGAATGATAATTTCGTTCAGGCAAAAAATGATCGATTGACGGACGTGAACACTATTGTTTGTTTTTTTAACTGAACAAATGATTTTATGGAACAAAGTTTTTTTTTAAAAGATTGTTTTTAGTGAACTAACGATTTATTCCGACAAACTTTTATACAAGATATAGCTTTTGTGCTAAACGATCAAAGAACGATTGAAATAAAAAGCCGAATAAATCTAATTTTAGGGATTTACAAATATGCGAGAAATCATTAGCTATCTGTTTAAAATTTTGAAGAACTCATTCATTATTTAGAATTGCCTTTTGGAAGTTCGATTTTTTTGTATTTGAACAAAAATGTTTGTTTAAACACTACAAAGTGTGTCAAATGTTATTTAATTGGTCGATATAATGTAATTACTGAGATCCAATTGTAGTATTGAATCATAATTTTTTTGGGGTGACGGGGGATGGGAGGAGGGCCATAAGCCACAACATTTTTCCCTTCCATGCCACATATTAGCTTTTTTCTCTTCCGGCAGCCATGAGCCACAACCGTACGTTCTTCCATGCCACAGCATTAGAGTCTTCCGGCACTTATTGCGTTTTTTAAATTATAAACTTAGTGTATTGGCATTGTGATTTTTAAAAAATGGCTTATTTTTGAAAACATTATGAACAATAAAAATGTGCACCATAACATACTCTTAAAGTTCAAAGGGCGTCCATAACCAAAAATTTTCACTATTTAACGAGAAAATTGCAAAGTAGATATTTTTTTGTGGCAACAGTAAAAATTGTGATTTTCTCATCTTTTCTTATTCTTTAGACTACCCCAAACAATTTGTCTCGATGCCTACAGTGCGTAAAATGATGTAAATCTTCTTTGTAAGTGTAAAGCAGTTTATAAACTGAACACACAATTCATTGATCTTTAATAAACTTCTAAAATTTCTTACAGGCATAATCTTTCATGTAATGAGACAGGATTTTAAAAAATTGCAATTTCAATGCCCTAAGTTTGTTATTTAAAAACCTAATAACTGTCTGAAGACTCAAATGCTGTGGCATGAAAGACCATACGGTTGTGGATCATGGCTGTCGGAAGACAAAAAAATATGTGGCATGGAAGGAGAAAATGATGTGGCTTATGGCTGGGGACGGCAGGGAGCCATAAGCCTCATGGGGGTTAACATCTTAGAATCGTTGATCCTTCAAATATACTGGGTTACTCACTAAGGATGAGACTGTAAAGACGACCCAAAATTCAAAAAATGTGACGATTTGAAGCCTGATTTTTGAATTCTTCATTCAATTGAGTATATGTGATGATTTAATAGCTGATTGAGCACAAAAAATATGCCAGTTTTGGCCTACAAGGAACCCTAAATGCAACAAAACTGACTTACAAAATTCTGTACAATTGTCTATGAAGTCTCATCCTTTGTGGGTAACCCTGTATATGACCCAAAAGATTGCTTTTACAAAAAAATCCCAAACTTTTATTCAAATAGTTAAGATATCAACCAAAACGATTCGAATTTCATAACCCTGAAGTAGAAATATTCTTCTATCAAACTAAAATATTCCTGAATCTCATCAACTCAGAAAAAAAGTGTTCTTAAATCTCATACAAAACAATACAAAAAGAGTAAACATATTCTTGAATCTGATAAATCTGGAGTAAACATACTCTTTAGACTTATTTATTGAGTTTTTTTGCTCGTTTTCAACAGATTGAAAGATAAAATGAAACTAAAAAAACAATAAGCCAATTGCCCATGTCAAAATGAATCAAACAAGATCGATTAAAATTTTGCATTAAAGTCATGGGGATATATAATTTTTAGAACTAAATAATAAAATTGGAAATTCCGTATACCATTTTATTTGCAAAATAATTATAAAAACAAATCAAAGAATTGTCTATAAATAATCGACTTTTATATGTTTTCAGGAAGTAAAAGGGAGAGTGGATAAAAGTGAAATATTAAGAATATCAGCGGATCAGGATAAATTCCATCTGGGGAAACTTAAAGCAGTGGAATCTACAGAAAGGTCGTCCTTGATACTAAAATAATAAGATTTTTAAAACTAAGCTGAAAACTTTTGTATTGAATACACATGATTCCAATTTGTTTGATCTCGATATCCATAGTGGAAACTTATGAATTCTCTGCAGAATCTGCTTATCTCTTAATTTTGGATTATTCTGTTCTCTCAACGGTTAAAGGCAAAATTCCATGGCTTCTGATTGGCTCTTGGTTTGCACTTCACTGATTATCGAGTAAAGATTAAATTAATTTCTACATTAAAAAGATTGAAATCAAGCATTGATCTTGATATCCTCAATACTTTTTATCTTTCTAAAAGTTATCCTTTTAAGAAAATGCGTACATTTTAACTAAGGGTGTACATTTTTGTGATTTAAAATAGTTAATTCAAATATTAATTCAACCAAAACAAACAAAATCGCCAACAAATCTTGCCCAACTTTTTTGAGATTAAGACTGAAGTTATTTTTTTTGTATTTTTTTTACAAATTGTATTCATCAGGTCCATTATTGAACATTTTACATATTTTATTCATCAAGTCCATTATTTTAGATTTTACATATTTTATTCATCAGGTCCATTATTGAAGATTTTACATATTTTATTCATCAGGTCCATTATTGAAGATTTTACATATTTTATTCATCAGGTCCATTATTGAAGATTTTACATATTTTATTCATCAGGTCCATTATTGAAGATTTTACATATTGTATTCATCAGGTCCATAATTGAAGATTTTACATATTGTATTCATCAGGTCCATTATTGATGATTTTACATATTTTATTCATCAGGTCCATTATTGAAGGTTTTTCATATTGTATTCATCACGTCCATTATTGAAGATTTTACATATTTTATTCATCAGGTCCATTATTGAAGATTTTACATATTGTTTTCATCAGGTCCATTATTGAAAATTTTACTATTTTATTCATCAGGTCCATTATTGAAGATGCGGAGAAAAAGCAAAAAAAATCGGAGGATTCATATTCCTCAGGTTAAAATTACTAATTGTATGATAATTTGATGAGAGCCCCGTTTTCAGCAATATTTTCTCATAAAAAAAGAAATACTACTAAATGTTCTGATAAAACTGAAAGAAAGTCTGCCATTATTGTTTTTAGTGTTGATTTACATCATTTTTTGTCAAACTAAAGGGATTATATTCGCTTATTTTAATTAAAATATAAAATGTCCCAAATTTAGAATTCGTCAAAAAATTAGAGATGTTTCAAAATGCAAAAATGATTGTTATTTTTATTCCAAATCTAAAAATTGAGGGATCATAAAATTCGGCGTTTACAGTCCCGTTCTGCCTTATGGTGTATTTGTACTGTACAGGCACAGCTTGATTTTTATATTATTCCTAATTCTCAGTAATTGTAAAAATAAAATAATAGTCATGACATGTAAAAACAGTTTTAAAGAGCTCCATATAATTATTCAATTAAAAACTATATATCTGCAGCATTCCGTTCTAAGTAGGCTTAGAATACAATGTTTTATAAATTCTTTTAACGTCTCCGAAGGTCTGGTTTAAACTGTATGCATAATCTCTTTAACTATAGTGAGAGATGAGCTGACCAGCCTCCTGCCCAACCTCTACGGGATCAGAAGAGAGTTCTTCGCCACAAGCCTCTACTCCCTCTTCCTACAGCAGAATACCCTTCACACAGACCTCTCCTATATTTACAGGTTCAGAATTATATTCATTAATGGGACTCAATATATGATTCACAACAGTACCCATTAAAGTGAAAGACTTAGGTGTTATTTTCTCTTGAAAATTGTTTAATTCTGTAAAATTCCTTTTTGGCATTTGAAGACAGTAAAAAAAGGATAACTTTATAATTTTTACTTTTACCAAGGTTTTCAAATAACAGGGTACTGTTGGGAATCAAACAAGACCTTCTTGTAAATGGAGGGTAACCTTTACTTACGTCAGTCAATTTAAAGTGTGTTATTTTCATAGATTAATAACAAAACAGATAGAACACTAGACGTCGTCTTTTTCAAGATTTAGAACTCGTATTCTCTCTCTCTCTCTCTCTCTCTCTCTCTCTCTCTCTCTCTCTCTCTGCCTTCTATTTCAACGCTGCTTGCGCGGAACTCCTTTGGGATCTGCCTCATGGTTATTGTGAACAAAAAAACCATTGAAAATACGACATCCAGTGTTCTATCTGTATTGTTTTTAATCTATGGTTTTTTAAATCCTCAACGTCTTACGTCATAACCAATTTAAAAGTCGTCTTTTTTACAAAAGAGACTGTCGTGAGTGCCCCTTTATTTAATCAATTATGTTAAAAATCATCTTTTTTCTCTAGCAGAAATCCGTAAATCAATAATGTAGGGAAACCACAATTAAAAAATAATCAATTTCGTATTCAAACATGGATAACATATTCATTCTTGAGATATCCATATGACCTATCCTGCTTTTCTTTATTTCTATAGTTGTTTGTAAAGCCTTGAAATATTTGGGATGTTTTCAGCATTGTATTAGTATAAATTCCTGAATAAAAATAATATTTAATACTTTAGGGAAATGAGTGAATATGTCCTGGTGAAGCTCAAAGCATAATTTTGATAAAATGTTTTTTTATAATTATATTCCGCTGAGATTGATATCTAGTTAATAAACAAAATATTATTATTGAGTTAAAAATGCATTTCCAAGCCGAGATTGCATATCTGGAGGCAGTAGGGATTTATAGAAGGTGTCGATGTACAATGTTATGTATGACACACACAACCACTAAAAATTACGAACCGGAACATACAAATGAATTTGTATGATTTGTTGAATAATATACAGGGTGTCCCAATAAACATGGGAATTCAGTGACGAATTGAACATCGTCTTTGTTATGAATTAGCATTGTAATACCTAATTTCAAAAGCCCTAAGATTATTAGGTCAGCTAGAGTTTATTTAATGAAAAGGGTAAAAGACTGTAAAGATGTCTCTATAATGTCTCCGCAAAATGAACAGTGAAGAAGGACAAGTTTACTCTGTTTGTATACTGCAATTTTCTTGTTTTACTAAGTACGGGTTACTGCAATACATATACGTCCCAGTTCTATATTGAATTAAGAATCTGGTAAATTATGGATCCAACAAACCAGACAAGAAAAATCCCCCCAAAAACTCATTATTTAACCGTCAGGTAAAGGTACCTAAAATGATCATAATTTATCATAACTTTGAGAAAACTAATGCAATCTTATTTTCAAATTCTCTAAATGCACAAAACGACTGTCCTGATGTTTTCTTTAAATTAGGAGAATCTACACGAAAAATTAACGAATAAAAGAAGCAGATGCAGTAAGATTCTTGGGAATATGGCTGAACACAAAATTAAACTTTAATAACTATTTTAAAAAATATACAAGCGATTAACTTATTCACTTTATGCTATGAAAAAAATTAAAAACTTCTTAAGCTTTGAAACCATGAAATTGCTCTATTACTCCTTTTTCCACTCCCATTTAGAATTTAGTTCAACATTCCTAATTGGGGGGAAATATTCCCACAACCACTACTTATAAAAGTTTTTAAATATTTTCTTCTGAAACACTTTATTTTGTATGTTTTTGTTATATTTCATAAAGAAATAATTTTTTAAGTTTTTACTTTACTAAAGAAGTTATCTGTCATCTCACATGGGGTTATTGTTATTTTATTCATATTTTTCAAAAATATTTAAAAATTTATAAATTTACCTTCTATTTCGGAACCAAAAAATCCAGAGAAGGCTTGTTTAAAAAATGTTGTTAATCTAACTTAACCAAAAGCTGTTCTTTTCATAAAAAAATCAAAATTGGAAGGGGTTCCCCCTTCCAATTTTACCTGATCTATCTGGGTAGACTGTAATTAATGGATCTACCCCCCCCCCCCCCAATCAAAGAACTGGATAAAAGTTATTATATTTCGATCAACAATTTTCCATTAAAAGTTTAAAAAGGTTAAATTAGTTTTCAATCAAAATATTTTATTATCCTTCATTAACCCTTTCTTCTCCTCCCACCCCCTCCCCTTTATCTGCGTTCCCCCTTCTACCCTTTAAAGGGAGCTACTGCGTATACATGGTTGTTGATCTGAGAGTGCAGAATTGTGGAGACATTTTTTAGGATTTATTTGAGACCTAGTTTTTAAAGCTATCAATGTTTTAGTTATTAATGCATTATTAAAATTTTAATTAAAAGTATATAAACTTATTGAAGTAAAGTACAAAAATAAACAAATAAAAAATTATTTTTTAAGTTACATTTTTTTTGGATTAATTTGAGACTTATAAAACTTTTTAAAGATCTGTAAATCCTGAGTTTGAGTGCAAATTCGACGTTCAAAACTCCTACTTTGGGGGTGGATACGTTTTCAGAATTGTTTTTTTTTTAAATTATTAAATAATGACAACGAAAAATGAAGTAAAAATTATAATGTAATCTAATTAGATGGTTAGGAACATATTTCTCAAAAGAAATTTGTCAATAAATCAATGCTAAAATCGATTATTTCTTTTTCATTATTATATTGAAGTTCTTATTTTCTTTGAATTTATTCGCAGATTTCTTCAAATTCTTCAAATGTCGTCTTTTCAATAATAATTCTAGAAAATCTTCGAAAATCTTTGTAAATAATGAGAAACCAGAATAAAAAGAAAATAGAAACTAATAATTGAACAAGATTACTTATTTTCGATGATAAGATCAATTTTTATTTTCTCAACATGTTCCTATACATAACGTCTATAATTTATTGTAGAACTTTTTTACATTTTATGTCGTTGTTATTTAATAATTTAAAAAAACTAATTCTGAAAACGTATCCACACCCCAAAGTAGGAGTTTTGCGCTCAAACTCAGGATTTACAGATCTTTAAAAAGTTTAATATGTCTCAAATAAATCTGAAAGAAGTTTTCCACAACACTCAGTTCAACTACCTTACATAGCCGGTCACTCACTTTAAGGCTCAATATTTTTTGTTATTGATGAACTTATTTTTATAACATTGATTGGTGATATCAATCAAAATTAATAGAAAGCTGAAAAGTTACAGCTTTCATTTAGTTGAGTATAAGGACCGCCTAAGAAGAGTTTATTTTTTCTAGAGATTAAAATTGAAAAATGAAAATGTTTATTATTTCCTTACTTTATAAATTACTAAATGTAGCATTGTACACAACTATTTAAATTATCTCTGGACATTTATAAATTAACCATAAAAATAAACTTACACTGTAAATATACATCAGCAACATTTTTAAAATTTTTTCTTAATTTAATTTTTAATATAATATTCAAAAATTATGTTTATTTGAAAACTAAAAATATTTTTTCCTTTTATTAAGTTTTTTGTAAAAGATATGTTTTTCAACAAATGATATTTGAAAAATTACAAAAATATTGTAAAAACATATACCTTCATTGTTGATTAAAAATTAAATTCTTTTGATTTTTTTTTAATAAAAAAAAAATTATATTCTGATGTGAAATGAAATAAAGAAAGTTTGTTAATCTCAAGCTAAAAACTTTAAAAAATTCTTATCATAAAACTAAAAATTTTAGGATAGATTGAGAGTTAGATAGAGAGTGTACCTGCCCCCGACCATGCTGCAGCTACAGCGTTCCCCCCCCCCCATCCCCGGCTCACCCAGGAATCGCCTGCCAGCATGGCGGCCTAGTAGAACAGGTAGTTTAGTTTAATTCACTTCTGACTTTAATGAAAACTGCTGTTATACACGCTCGACAATTGTGAAGAAACATATCTCAAGAACTGACAAGGGTGAACACAGACCGAAAAATATTTTCAACAAATGTGGAACTAACATCTACTTTTTTACTCTACAGAGGTTTGGTCCATCAACATCACCGAATTTTAAATCGCTCAACAATTTTGAAGATAGAGCTGGCCTCTGCACCACTGACATATAAATAAGATAAAAACAAAGTTTTTTCAGTGAATGTGTTAGTTGTTAGTTTCTTTATACCTAACAAATATCACATTTGCTGGTAAAACAAGTTAGCATCAATCATCAACAGCATGAATGAATAGTGTTGTACTTGTGAAATAATACAGTGGTGCGATAATACCAAGACAATGGTTTAAATTTTAATTTGTATCGAGCTTTATAACAGGCTTTTAAACGACTTCTCTTTAATTACAAGTACCCAGCAAACAAAACACAGGTTTTCAACGAGATTAGCATGATGGAGAACTGGTTGATAATTCACGGACCCTCCTTGTGTTATACTTGTGGTAAATCTACTTTCACAAACTTGAAGATTCCTCCTGAGTACAGCACGAGTAAAAAACGCGAAAATATTCTGTGAAAATTCTCGTTGTTATTTCACATGTTGTACACGTAGCAAAATAAACCAGTGCAAGATCTTGCATATTCCTATCGTGTAAAACTTGAGCAATGCAATGTCAGAATTTTTAGATTTTAATTCTCGTAATTATCACGTGTAATAAATTTGAGATAATTCTGTAGTTCAATTCTTGTTGTTTTTTCACATGTTGTGCTCGTAGCAAAGATACCAGTGCAAGCTCTCCCATATTCCCAACATGTTAATCATGAGTAATGGAATGCCAGAATATCTAGATTTTAATTCTTGTAAATATCACGCGTAAAATATTTGAGATATCACGGGAGGAACTTCATGTTTCATTTTTAACAGAGTTGCAAAATCACAACACTTGGTGTCTCTGCTCATCATTTAGAAACTAAAAGTTTATTGTAGTAAAATAAAATATGTTAACTGACATAAATTTTTTAGATTATAACAAGAGCATAGAAAAGTTTCACATTGAATTTTGTATTTTATTTCTTAACAACCCCTTTTTGAAATATCAATCTTTTAGATATATACAGGAAGGAGAATTCTTACATTTATGAACACATTAACATAATTAACACTAAGTAGACTTAAAATATCACTTAGTATGATAAGAAAAGTTTAAAGTTTACATGTTCAAGATGTTTAATGTAATAGATATAAACTAAAATGTTTATTTTCTAAACATTTTGTAATAATTATATACTTTTACACAGAATATTTTATAATATATTTATATATCAGAAATCAATTATATATCCCCCCCTTTCCCGGGGTTTTTGCTATTTTGTACTGTTTACATATTTATTCAATAAATCTTATTTAATTACCAATTTGTTTTTTTCTGTTTGTGTTTTTATTTAATTAACTTAATATGTGTATAATTAATGTGGAAGTTTTTTCAAATTATTCAAAAAATCTGATAAGTTTATCCAGAAATTATGATTCAAGAGCTGCCGCATTTGGCCACTAGGTGGTGTCTACTCTAAAGAGGTGGCGAGAATATGTATCCTGAAATTGTTAAATTTGTATCCACTTTTTTTAATAATAATGAGTTAATTGCATTATAAACACTTTTAAAAATATTTTTCTGCATTCAGTTTTTCTTATAAAAATAATAAAAAATCTGGATTTTTTTTATTTTCGTCGTTTTCAAAATATTCATAATTTAGGGATAATTTTCCAAAAATTATTATTTTTTTATTACGTTTTAATATTTACAGTGTACTTTGCTCTGGGGTGAAGATTTTGTTGGGTGTCTTAGTGAAAGTTTACCTCAATTTGCATGACTTGTGGACTTTTTTTAAATTAAGTAACCATGTAGTAATTTCTCCAAAATTTGAATAGTCTGACCAAAATTACCTGGATGATTGAAATTCTTTTTAAAAGTGCAAATATATATATGTTTAGGTCTTTATGATGCCTTTTCCTCAAATCTGCCAGGGCCCACTTTTAATCATGTGTCAAAAAACTTTACGGATACAAAAACTACCCAATTTTATATTGAATTATTCCAATTTCTTACCAGATATTTTGTATTTTACTTTGCTACATTTTTTAAAAATAAACTTTGAATCCATCCTTTAACTGAAGAAGCATGATCTGAAATTAAGATGCTAAACCAAACAAAGTAGATATGTTTATATTCATGAAATTTTAAACATTTTGCTTTTGATAAATTACGTGATTTAAATTTTTTTTCTAAAACAGAAAGCATGTATTTTTTTCAGAAAATAAAATTGGTTTGTCAAAGATGAACATCTTCACTTGGTCTCTTTTCTGCTTAGGAAACAGTTGTTTTCAACTAGAAATTGGTGTTATTCTGAAAAATTTACCCAAAGCAACTAAATGTGGTTTTGAATTTTACAATTCTGTGTGCAAAGTACAATATTCATTCATATTTTTATTAAACTAAAAAGCATGAGCAATCACAATTTACTATGGTTGGCCCTAAGTTAGTTAACATTAATAAATTTAATTGGATACACACATCAAATTCACATATATTTTGGGACAGATAATTTAGTTAGTTAATTGAAAATTAGAAGGATTTTATGGGTTGTCGGTTGCAGGGTGAGATCAGAGGCTTTAAGAGATAAATTAAAATATGATGACAAAACTGAAATGGTTTACAAGATTCTTAATTTAAATTCTAAATGCCCATTCAATTGCACGTCAGATGTTTTGACTAAAAGCGGTGCTGTTGGAATTCATGTAGGGGAAACTTTTACTAAAGCAGTTGGTAAACAATTCTGAAACATAGATAATTTGATTTTGATTAATTTTAATATTTGATTTCTAGGTTTGACAACCTTCTATGCTGCAAATACAACCAAGGCCTTGAATCTTCAAGATTGTTTGTTCAAGTGTGTTGCTTTACCAAACTGTGACATCCTGGAATTCCAGGTACAAGGAAATCTGCCTGCTGGATACAGGAACCATGTTTCTGCATCATTCATTACATTTGTATTTCTTCCTGTATTCTGTACTATGAGGATTTTTTTGTTTAGTATCTGCTTGATAAGACATAAATTGTTGTTTTTAACTTCCTATTGCTAAGATAAGTTTTGCTAAGTTTAATTGAATTCCATCAGTTTTGAGTGTATATCAAAAGATGCGAAGATGAATATATTATTCTCTCTGTATATAGCTCTCTTTATTATAGTGCAACTATAATGTCTTATAATGTCTTGTAGTATGTTCCGGGTAATGACGTATTTCCGAGTATGTCCATACTAGATGTTGATTTTACCAACATAATTTTCTAATTTCTTCATGAATAAGATCTAAGCACTGAGATTTTTTGGAATTGTATGTAAGTACTTTTTTTCATTCATTATGGATTTGGAAGAAACTGTAAGCTGTTACCAGGAAAATATTAGTTTTAGTCATCATAAGTATACTGTAAACTATTTTATATGGCTGGATAGTTTTGTCTAGTACATCAGTCTCTCTTAAAACTAAGTAAAAATAGAAAACTATACAGAACACTCCTTATCTTAATTCTATCATCTTAAGGATGGACAGTGCACTACAGGACAAACCATTGGTAAAAGAAATGTGGGAAGTTACAGTTCTTCTAAGACTTGGAAGATTGTAAGACCTGCAGGTAAATCATTCAAGTTTGGGGGTCTTTACAGTGCATACATCAATTCTATCTTAATACTCAAATTTTTTTGAGCTTTTATTTTAACAGGTTGTATCCCCCATCACTGTTTTGAAGATAGAACTACACGACCAGGAGTGGAACATTTTTTTGTAATCTAGCATTCAACATTTTTATATTAGTTCTCTTAAGTCATCAAAAGTAGTAAAAAATTTTATTTTTATTTTTATTTTTTATTTCATTTTATTATTTATTTAACCCATACTAAAAGAATTTTTTCCCCTTTAAAATAACCTAAAGCTTAAACTTGAATTCACTGACATTAGGAAATACATTCGCAGGTATTCTAAGTTTTTTAAGTACACCATGGATTCAAACTTTTCATAATTTTTCACAAAGTGCTCATATGAGACATTTAAAATTCAAATAAGTTGTTGAATACTATTGCATGAGATTCAAATAATTTCAATGCAAAAAATAATACCATTAAAGGAAGTGAGGATTCAATTGATATTATAAACTATTTTGTAGTGCCCACAGTGGATTCTAGTGAGGAATGCGGGTGTACATGTGCCTCTACTAGGGGATGTACTAGCTTTGATTGGGATAATGGGATTAAAGGATGCTATTTGAAGAATGCTGTGGGTGAACCTACAGCAAACACGCATTTGCTTTCTGGGGTTCTCAATTGTTAATATCCTAAATTAATTTATTATCAAAATTAATTTATTCAGTATAATAAATGTGTTCTCTTCATGTTTGATTTTAAATTGATGTTACAAAAATATCAATGTGATAAATTTACATATTGATTTATTGTTTATAATCTGACGTGATTAAATAGTGCCCAAAACATGCATGTTTTGTAATAAACCTACGTGGGGTTACCCACAAAGGATGATAAAGTAAAGACAACTTGAAATTCCATGCAGTCGTCTTTAAATTCTCATCCTTTGTGTGTAACTTTGTTTAGTACTTAAAAAATCTAGAAATATTGATGTCAAAGATGCCCAAAAGAAGTTCATTCAAGTTTTATTTGGCCATTTCAGGTGTTTTCTCAAGCAGCTCAGCAAAGATTTGGATACTATTAAATATTCACTCAACAAAGACTTCACTACTCCGCTTATTCAGGAGTATATTACTAACCCACTAAAAAGAGTATTTCCATGATAAAAAAGATGTAAGGTTTTTCCCAAAGGCATTTTCCCTAGTGGCAACATTCCAAGCTTATTTTCCAAAATACACAATTTCCCAAGTGGCAACTTTCCATGTTTCTCCAAGCCAAAGTGCTCAGCCCCTAGCCAATCCTAACCTCACCAATTGGCCCCATTACAGCCTGCGGCGCCTCAGAAGACCTTTGGGAAGTTGTCTCTTAAGAAATTGCTCAATTGGAAAATTGTCACTTAAGATAATGCCTATGGGAAAATACAATACACCATAAAAAGAGCAAAGCCAGTGATCTGTGCTAAATAGAAAACCTTCAAAGAAAAACTTGAATTTGCGCATTCTAAAATGATCATACTATTGTTATTGAGCTCTTATCACAGGTTTAAAATTAGAAAAAAATGACGGAAAAACAACTTTTAAAATATTGACAAAATTAATTTTTAAAAATGTTTTATCGGGGCCTTATATGGTAATTGTGACCTAATAGAACTAAATTTTTTATTTCAATAGTTTTGGACTAAATTTTTAATTAATATCTATAAAAGAATTTATTATGAATTCTTGGCTCATCTTGAGAATAAAAGATTGATTTTATAATGTATAATCAAAACTTTGTTGAAGCAAATTATATGTTTCGATTAAATCATGCATTTAAAATTAGCACTTAAGGATAACAGTAAAAGTTTGATTTCAAATTAAAAGTTGAAAATAGAAATCAATGTTGTTGAATATTTAAATGTGCAATGGTGAATTTAATTATTTTTGATAAGAAAACAAAAAAATCCAATTTTTAAAAAGATAAGATTTTTGAAATTCAATTGCTTCTTAGTATATTTAAAACTAAAACTAAAGAGGGATTAAAAAAAACTTTTCTATAGAAATTAACCAGAACTAAAAATTGCAAATTTTCTGTAATTCTTTGATTCAACATTTATAAAATTTTAAAATTTGATAGAAATAATATAGATACACATTTTTGCTTTTCTAACTTTTAATTTTGAAAGAAAAAACACCATTGTTGACCATAAAATCTATTATCTAACCCCCCCTCCCCACGTACCAATCAATATACTGAAAAATTCGACCAGCTATTCATCCTAAACATGATTTCCAATTTTAACATTTTCCTTTATGACTGCTCCAACTGCCATGGACATCCTCAACTCCTTCTGCAGCTCAAATATTCCAGTCCTTTTCAGGGGATTCTATACTACAACCTTCTGGAATTTACAACAAAATTTCCAAGAAAACCAGCCCCTTCAACCAAGTCTGATCCTTCAATAGAACCTGATTCTGAAATTGATCCAAATCCATCAACCAAACCAGATTCTTTTACTAAACCAAATCCTCCAACCAAACCAAATCCTTCTACAGTGCCAGATCCTCCTACCAAACCATACCCTACAACCAAGTCTGATCCTTTATCAGAACCAGATTCTGCAACTGATCAAGATCCTTCCTCCAGACCAGATCCTTCTACTAAACCAGATCCTTCAACCATGCCAGATCCTTCAACTGAACCTGATCCTCCAACCAAACCAGACCTTTCTATTGAGCCAGATCTTTCAACCAAGCCAGATCCTTCAACCAAACCAGATCCTTTAACTAAACCCGATCCTTCAACCAAGTCTGATTCTTCAACTGAACCAGATTCTGCAACTGTTCAGGTCTTTCAACCAAACCAGACCCTCTTACTAAACCAGATCCTCCTTCTAATCCAGATCCTTCAACCAAACCAGATCCCTCTACTGATCTTTCTACCAAAACATATCTTTCAACTGAACTAGATCCTTTAACTGAACCCGATCCTTCAACCAAACCAGATCCTCCAAACAAACCAGATGCATCATCTGAACCCAATCCTTCAACCAAACCAGACCCTTCAACCAAGTCTGATCCTTCAACTGACCCAGATCCTCCTACCGAACCAGTTCAACATCAAATCTCGAGGTGGAAAATTGTCCTCAACCCCTTCAACTCTCTCTGGAAACAGGAATATACAAGGAGGAGACCCACTGTCGCCTGGAAAGAACAGGGATAGGTTCCACAGGTGAGCAACATTGTCCTCCTTAAAAATGAACCCATATACAAACATGAAATCTCAGCTGCCAGAGTTCAAGACCTTCTCTGTAGAAAGAACAGAGACATATTTGAGGCTACAATCAACTACTGGAGAGAAATAGGAGAATGGAGCATCACCACAAACATGCACCTTAACCAGCTGTACCCCTTCATTGAATTTGAGAAACCACAGCCTCAGAAGATAGAGCAGCAAAGACCTTAGCTCTGGAAGCAGGAACTCAGCTAAGAGCAGCTCAAGACAAATTCCTCGGACAACAAGCAGCAATAGAGCTCATTAAATTCCGGTTACAGGGTTTCCACTCTTAAATATTTTACATTTCTTAGTTTTCCCAGGAAAATAACATTTCTTCAAATTCCTTATAATTTATTACAAAACATTCATTCAAAAAGTTTTAATCTAAAATACAATTTCTAGCACCTTAGTTCTCAAACTTATCTCAACTTTTTACAAATTTTATCCTTTATTTTTTAATTAATAATTTGTATTTATTTACTTCATTCGAAAATAAATAAAAGAGGGAAAGAAAATGTTAACCTGAGAACCCACCGGAATTTGTTCTCAAGACTTCACCCGACATGGAATTTAAAGAATTTGAACCGCGCTTAAATCCACAAAAACCCAGTTTGAATTAAGCGCTTGCTTAAATCTTGAAACATTTGATACAATTTTAAGTGGAACCAACCATATTTAAACCGGGGCTTAAATTTAAACCGCCGCTCAAATTCTTTAAATTCAGCCACTGGATTGATCCAAAATCATGTAAAAACCATGAGCTTTATTCTATATTTGCAGATTAATTACCATACACCATCAGTCAACTTTTCCATGTTACTCAATATATCAATTATATTTTTATCTTAATTTTGTTTATTTATCCACCAATAAAACAATTTAAATTTTATTCTTATTAATTTATTTATTTATTCAACAATACAACAATTTCAATTTTATTCTTATTACCTTTGTTTATTTATCCACCAATAAAACAATTTAAATTTTATTCTTATTAATTTTATTTATTTATTCAACAATACAACAATTTCAATTTTATTCTTTTTACCTTTATTAGCACAACAATTTCAATTTTATTATTATTACCTTTATTTTTTTATCCAACAATACAACAATTTCAATTTTATTCTTTTTTCCTTTTTTTATTTATCCAATAACACAACAATTTCAATTTTATTCTTATTACCTTTATTTATTTATCCAACAATACAACAATTTCAATTTTATTCCTATTACCTTTATTTATTTATCCAACAATAAACAATTTCAATTTTATTCTTATTACCTTTATTTATTTATCAAACAATACAACAATTTCAATTTTAGTCTTATTACCTTTATTTATTTATCAAACAATACAACAATTTCAATTTTATTCTTATTACCTTTATTTATTTATCCAACAACACAACAATTTCAATTACTTATTTATTAATTTAATTTATTTATCCAACAATAGAATAATTTCATTTTTTTATTCTTATCAATATTATTTATTTATCCAACCTCAAGTCTCAAATCAGTTCAAATTAGATCTTCACTTTACATCCGATTAAATGACAACTTATTCATGACAAACTAATGTAATGCAATTATTTTATTTTATTTTTAAATAGTAATTTTAATTTATTCATGTACCCTAATATATACCCCTATCCTCTCCTTCTCATTACTGTCAATTGAACAATCACATTTCAATCTATCAATAACATATTCCACTTTACCCTAAATTCCATGATTTATGTTCACCTTTTATTCTGATATCCAATCCTTTCATCCTTGAACCTTAGCACCCCCTACTTTTGACCATAAATCTATCTTCTAAACCCCCCCCCCCCCCCCCCCAGTTATGTCTTCTTTACCAGCCCCAAATCCAAACCAAAGCAATACTCCTGCAATTTCTGTATTCGGAGAAAGAGTAAACACCAAACAGTAAAACGTTTTAACCAAGTGAATAATCAAATCTACAAATATTTTTCCAATCCACAGTAATAACACTTAAAACAACCAGAGGCCGAATTTAAAGAATTTAAGCTGCGGCTTAATATTGAGACGCGGCTAAAATGGTCGGTTCCACTTAAAATTGCATCCACTGTTTCAAGATTTAAACCGGTGCTAAATTAAAACCGGTTTTTGACGGATTAAAGACAGGGCTCAAATTCATTAAATTCGGACACTGGTTTATATTTTCAGAAATATTTCCAAATGTTTTAAACTCGATAAAATCCTCTAAACCCTAATCACTCCTCCTGACACATCAAAATAGTAAGTTATCTAATTAAACATCATTTATTTTACTATACCTGCATTTTATTGGAGGTTTTGTAGCGACGCAAAATAACAAAGATATAAACGGGACTAACTGTATATTTTGTTCTAACTTACAACATGAGATATTAAACTGAATAAATATGTTTGGTTTGGTCTTCAGAGTTTCCGGCAATCAGCTGGTAATCCAGGGTCTCCACAGGGGTCCCCCCAGCATCGAGGTGTTGAAGAAGATGAAACACTTGATGGTTATCCCGGACTCTTCTTCGTGGGTTCCTACGAGCTGGGAGAGGAGAAAACTTTTGAGGTGAGAACTGAACCTTCTTCTTCATTCCAGGGGCTTTCCAGAGAGGTACTGGAGAGGCAGGAGCCAACGGAGCCGGAGCTGACGGAGCCGGAGCTAACGGAGCCGGAGACAACGGAGGTCTTCCACGTCGGGGAGGCTGCTGAGGAGTAACTGGATGATCAGAGAGTACAGGTTTAAGCCGATCCACGGAGACAGAGTCAGACTTGGAACCAATTTCAACGAGAAAATACTTTGGATACTTGGAGAGGACTAGATATGGCCCTCTATATAACGGAGATAACGGAGGTTTTGATGCATCCTCTCTGATAAAAACATGAGAACAATTAGCTAAACTTGAAGGGATCTGGTCTGGTTTTGTGGTTGGAACTGCAGAGTGATGAGGTAGGACTGATGTACTGTTCTTCAGGATAGACTGGATTTTCCTGAGATACTCCGATGAGGGAAGCTCTGGAGTGTCTAGGAATTCTCCGGGTAAAACCAACGGAGAACCAAAGAGGGCTTCAGAAGCGGAAACGGATGAATCTTCTCTGGGAACACTCCGGAGTCCAAGTAATACTACCCACATAACCAACCGACGTCGACTTGACGTCAGGGCGACGTCGTCTTTGGTCGGGCCGACGTCGGGGCAACGTCGATCTGAAGTCGATTTAAAGTCGTTTAGACGTCGCCTTGACACAAAACGAACAGTTTTCGACCTTGTAGCGACGTCACCTTGACGTCTCAGCGACCTCTTTTTTACCAACCAAACCTATACTGGCGTCGTCCCCCGTCTATAACCGACCTGCTACGACCTTCCACGACCAACTGTCAACCTACTACAACCTCCGACTACCTCCACAGCGACCTCTCTACGACCAAACAAAGCTCTAACTGGCGTCGTCTTACGTCTATGACCGACCTGCTACGACCTTCCACGACCTACTGTCAACCTACTACAACTTCCTCTCTACCTACTACAGCTTTCTTTTGACCTAAAACAATTTCCTTTAGACACAACTTTCTTTCAACCAATTAATAAAAGTACAAACCATATACCCATCAATCAATTGCAACTATAAACAAACCTTCAGTTAAAAAAAATGTTGTTGCTTTGAAATATTTTATATTAAAATAACTAAAATTGATTATAAACAAACGTAATTCAAACACAAATTAAAACTCGATATAAATTACTTTTCACTTGGTTTCCATTGTTACAGAATCTTGCTTCTATGAGTCTATTGAGATTTAATATCTTTTGAAGATTTCTTTTCTAATCACTGCACACATTCATCGATTCAGCCTGCTTATAAAAAGTCTCTTCAATAGTTGTTAATTTTGGTACTTAAGAAGAATAAGCAAAATTCTCATAGAATTTTGCTTGAGAGCGTGAGACCTCTAGATCAGTGTGAACACTGAACAACAGTATTATTCATTGACAGCAATGTTGTCTGAACTTCATTCTGTATTCTGACTCCAAATTTCCCAGTTCTATCTGAAATTAAAAATCGATGAAAAAATAGAAAAGAAAAGAGAAGGAAAGAAAAGATGGATGAAAGAAAAGAAAGAAAAATATTTAGAAGAGGAAAGAAGAACTGAACCACAACTTTTTCGAAAAAATTTTGAAAAAATAGTTTTATTAAATAACGAACAATTTTATTGAACAAAGTATTTTACTGAACAAGCAATTTTAATGAAAGCGCGACGTTCAGTTTAACAACTAACACAATAAATTGTGAAAACAAATTGATTTAATTTTTATGGATTGATTTAAAAGATTAACAAAATGGCTTGTTCATGAATGATGAATGAACAAAATTACAAGTTGAACAACCCCATCTCCATCTATAACTGAAATATTCATCAAAAAAGACTTTTAAAGGGACTGTACAAGTAAATTCAAGTGACCCTTTATCTGATCAATAATGTGGAAGATTGTTATTTTCAAGTTAAAAGTTGAATTCACACAATTTCCCAGTATTAAAATCTGCAAGTCACTATAAGAGAGAAACCACAATTGAAAGTAATCAATTTTCAAAGAGGATTTAATTAAAAGAGTCTCTTGAAATTATGCCTACATTCCCTTTAAATAAATAAAAAAATATTTCAAGCCAAGTTTATTTTGAAATTAACAAAAAGAAGCAAATGCATTCCACCATTTAAAATGTTTAAAACTAAGAAATTTTCCAAGAAATTTGGCAATTTAAGAAAATCTTTGCAGTATGAAGTTTTCCAAGAAATTAGTCCACCATTTTAATTAAAAGAAAATAACATTCGCTATTTTTAATATTTCTAGATATAAATCTGCCATATTTTAATTGAAAAATGTCAGCCTACCTGGAAAGGTATGAAAGGAATCTCTCGATCTCCGGCCCTGGTGACCTTCAGCTTGTCCTCCTCAGACAACTCATGATCCACACTCAGGATAGAGATCATGTCCTGGAGACTTGTTGTTCTGAAGAATCTTCTCAACTTCTTGAGCAACTCCTGTTGTGTCCATGCATACATTCGGGTAGATTCCTCTCTCGGAACATCTGAACAATAATTATTTTAAAATCAAAATTTAAACGTGTTTTCCAGGTTGTTTTTCTTCCCTTACAATTTGTAAAGTTTAGACACTTGCAGATAGGGATGTTAACGTTTTCATTTTTTTGAAAATCGATCGTTTCGTTATGAAAACGACGACGAAAAATCGAAAATAAAATTATAAAAATTTGTCCTTTCATTAACGATCGTTATCGACGACCCTTCACTAACGATCGTTAACGACAACCCTTCGTTAGCGATAGTTTACGACGACCCCTTCGTTAACAATCGTTAAAGAAGAGAGGAAACCTACCTGAAGGGCATCTGTACTTATCATTGCAGAGTAGTTTTAAGAAAATATCAAGAAGTTTAAACTTCCCCACAACTGTTAAACTTCATGTAAGACGACATTCAATAAAGTTGCATGTAATTTTTTTTCCAAAAACGAGCGTTTTTATAAAGTTCGTCGTTTCGTTTACGATCGTTAAAGAAAACCCTTCGTTAACGATCGTTAACGATCTTTAACTACTACCCTTCATTAACGATTGTTAGCGCTGATCCTTCATTAACGATCGATAACATAATTGTCAATGAATTTTTTTTTCAAAAACAATCGTTTTTTAAAAACAATCATATAAAATACGGTCTCAAATCGATTTAATTAAACGATCGTTTACAAAAATGATTAACAACCCTACTTGCAGAAGATATAAGCAAAAAAA